>NC_084605.1:1432029-1439529 GCF_033807715.1 Cololabis saira | reverse complement strand
AGCACCGGAAGTGGAGATGGAGCTGCTGCTTGACCAGCGGTCTGCTCTGTGACGTCATCGGCCAGGAGGTTCGTCCTGAGGATAAAAGAGGATCCGCAGATCCCGGTCCGTCCCGGTCCAGACCTGGTCCAGACCCAGAACCAGAACCAGACCCGGTCCCTCCAGAGACCTGCAGACCCAGACCCAGGACCAGGACCAGGAACCAGGACCAGAACCAGGATCATGCTGGGAACCAGGACTAAACCGGGCCAGGTGGAGAAAAGAGGAGGATCCAGTTCTGAGGAAACCAAGACCATCGACCCCCTCAGGAACCTGGGTGAGTTCTGATGGACCTGGACCTGGACCTGGACCTGGAACAGGACCAGAACCTGAACCTGGGGACTAGTGGGTCCTGGTTTATTCTCATAAATTACCACTTTATTCTCATCATTTTGTCTCTAAAACTAAACCTCCACAGGAATTATTACAGATTAAATCATTAATAATAACATATTTATCATATAATATTAAATCATTCATAATTATTATTTATAACATAACATTAAATCATTAATTCCATATTTATAACATAATATTAAATATAAATTGATGAGAAACAACACGAGTTTCAACCAGAACCGAGAAAAAGGAAATAAACCTCCAGATCTTTTATAAATGTCTTTATTTATCTTTATTCTCTCTGAGCTTTTATTCTTTTACTTCTGGTTCTGACGGCTCTGGATTTGATTTGATTCCTTTCTGTTTCTGTTTGTTCGTTTCTGTAACACTTTGAGATTATTTTATGAAAAGTGCTTTATAAATAAAATGTATTATTATTATTATTATGATTATTATTATATTTATTTATTTATGTATTTATTAATTTATTTGGACCTGGGGACTGGCGGGTCCTGGACCTCCCAGGTCCTGGTTCTGGTCCTGGTCCTGGTTCTGGTCCTGGTTCTGGTCCTGGTCCTGGTCCTGGTTCTGGTCCTGGTCCTGGTCCTGGTTCTGGTCCTGGTTCTGGTCCTGGTTCTGGTCCTGGTTCTGGTCCTGGTCCTGGTCCTGGTTCTGGTCCTGGTTCCTGTTCTGGTTCCTGGTTCTGGTCCTGGTTCTGGTCCTGGTTCCTGTTCTGGTTCCTGGTTCTGGTCCTGGTCCTGGTCCTGGTCCTGGTTCTGGTCCTGGTTCTGGTCCTGGTTCTGGTCCTGGTCCTGGTCCTGGTTCTGGTCCTGGTCCTGGTCCTGGTTCTGGTCCTGGTTCCTGTTCTGGTTCCTGGTTCTGGTCCTGGTTCTGGTCCTGGTTCCTGTTCTGGTTCCTGGTTCTGGTCCTGGTCCTGGTCCTGGTCCTGGTTCTGGTCCTGGTTCTGGTCCTGGTTCTGGTCCTGGTCCTGGTCCTGGTTCTGGTCCTGGTCCTGGTCCTGGTTCTGGTCCTGGTCCTGGTCTGAGGTTCTCCCCTTCAGTCCTGTTTGATTGATTGAAAAGAAGGAGAAAAAAAAAGTAAAGCAGCAGAATTTAAAAAACAAAGATGATTCAGAGACTGGAAACGGTCCGGTGGAGCAGAGAGAGTAGTTCCTGGTGGTTCCTCTGGTTCCAGAACCTGAGTAGTTCCTGGTGGTTCCCCTGGTTCCTCTGGTTCCAGAACCTGAGTAGTTCCTGGTGGTTCCCAGTAGTTCCAGTAGTTTTAGTGGTTCCCTGTGGTTCTCCAGCAGGACCAGACCTCTACGGTTGGAGGTTGTGAGTTTAGATCTATTCCCGTCTGATTGTTGTTCTGCAGGATTTACACTCCGGGTTAGAGGAGGCTGATGGAACTGGAACTAAATGTGGTTCCTGTAGTTCTCCAGCAGGAACCAGAACCAGTAGTTGCAGTAGTTGCAGTAGTTGCAGTAGTTCCAGTAGTTGCAGTAGTTCCAGTAGTTGCAGTAGTTGCAGTAGTTCCAGTAGTTGCAGTAGTTCCAGTAGTTGCAGTAGTTGCAGTAGTTGCAGTAGTTGCAGTAGTTGCAGTAGTTGCAGTAGTTCCAGTAGTTGCAGTAGTTCCAGTAGTTGCAGTAGTTGCAGTAGTTGCAGTAGTTCCAGTAGTTGCAGTAGTTGCAGTAGTTCCAGTAGTTCCAGTAGTTGCAGTAGTTGCAGTAGTTCCAGTAGTTCCAGTAGTTCCAGTAGTTGCAGTAGTTGCAGTAGTTCCAGTAGTTGCAGTAGTTCCAGTAGTTGCAGTAGTTGCAGTAGTTGCAGTAGTTCCAGTAGTTCCAGTAGTTGCAGTAGTTGCAGTAGTTCCAGTAGTTCCAGTAGTTCCAGTAGTTGCAGTAGTTGCAGTAGTTGCAGTAGTTGCAGTAGTAGCAGTAGTTGCAGTAGTTGCAGTAGTTGCAGTAGTAGCAGTAGTTCCAGTAGTTGCAGTAGTTGCAGTAGTTCCAGTAGTTGCAGTAGTTGCAGTAGTTGCAGTAGTTGATGTAGTTGCAGTAGTTGCAGTAGTTGCAGTAGTTGCAGTAGTTGATGTAGTTGCAGTAGTTGCAGTAGTTGCAGTAGTTGCAGTAGTTCCAGTAGTTGCAGTAGTTCCAGTAGTTGCAGTAGTTGCAGTAGTTGCAGTAGTTGCAGTAGTTCCAGTAGTTGCAGTAGTTGCAGTAGTTGCAGTATTTGCAGTAGTTGCAGTAGTTCCAGTAGTTGCAGTAGTTGCAGTAGTTGCAGTAGTTCCAGTAGTTGCAGTAGTTGCAGTAGTTGCAGTAGTTGATGTAGTTGCAGTAGTTGCAGTAGTTGCAGTAGTTGCAGTAGTTGCAGTAGTTGCAGTAGTTGCAGTAGTTCCAGTAGTTGCAGTAGTTGCAGTAGTTGCAGTAGTTGATGTAGTTGCAGTAGTTGCAGTAGTTGCAGTAGTTCCAGTAGTTGCAGTAGTTGCAGTAGTTCCAGTAGTCGCAGTAGTTGCAGTAGTTGCAGTAGTTGCAGTAGTTGCAGTAGTTGCAGTAGTTGCAGTAGTTGATGTAGTTGCAGTAGTTGCAGTAGTTGCAGTAGTTCCAGTAGTTGCAGTAGTTGCAGTAGTTCCAGTAGTCGCAGTAGTTGCAGTAGTTGCAGTAGTTGCAGTAGTTGCAGTAGTTGCAGTAGTTGCAGTAGTTGCAGTAGTTCCAGTAGTTGCAGTAGTTGCAGTAGTTGATGTAGTTGCAGTAGTCTCAGTAGTTCCAGTAGTTGCAGTAGTTGCAGTAGTTGCAGTAGTTGCAGTAGTTGATGTAGTTGCAGTAGTTGCAGTAGTTGCAGTAGTTGCAGTAGTTCCAGTAGTTGCAGTAGTTGCAGTAGTTCCAGTAGTTGCAGTAGTTGCAGTAGTTGCAGTAGTTGATGTAGTTGCAGTAGTTGCAGTAGTTGCAGTAGTTCCAGTAGTTGCAGTAGTTGCAGTAGTTGCAGTAGTTGCAGTAGTTGCAGTAGTTGCAGTAGTTGCAGTAGTTGCAGTAGTTCCAGTAGTTGCAGTAGTTGCAGTAGTTGATGTAGTTGCAGTAGTCTCAGTAGTTCCAGTAGTTGCAGTAGTTGCAGTAGTTGCAGTAGTTGCAGTAGTTGCAGTAGTTGCAGTAGTTGCAGTAGTTGCAGTAGTTGCAGTAGTTCCAGTAGTTGCAGTAGTTCCAGTAGTTGCAGTAGTTGCAGTAGTTGCAGTAGTTGCAGTAGTTGCAGTAGTCTCAGTAGTTGCAGTAGTTGCAGTAGTTCCAGTAGTTGCAGTAGTTGCAGTAGTTGCAGTAGTTCCAGTAGTCTCAGTAGTCGCAGTAGTTGCAGTAGTTGCAGTAGTTCCAGTAGTTGCAGTAGTTGCAGTAGTTCCAGTAGTTGCAGTAGTTGCAGTAGTTGCAGTAGTTCCAGTAGTTGCAGTAGTTGCAGTAGTTGCAGTAGTTGCAGTAGTTGCAGTAGTTCCAGTAGTTGCAGTAGTTGCAGTAGTTGCAGTAGTTGCAGTAGTTGCAGTAGTTGCAGTAGTTCCAGTAGTTGCAGTAGTTGCAGTAGTTCCAGTAGTTGCAGTAGTTGCAGTAGTTGCAGTAGTTCCAGTAGTTGCAGTAGTTGCAGTAGTTCCAGTAGTCGCAGTAGTTGCAGTAGTTGCAGTAGTTCCAGTAGTTGCAGTAGTTGCAGTAGTTGCAGTAGTTGCAGTAGTTGCAGTAGTTGCAGTAGTTGCAGTAGTTGCAGTAGTTGCAGTAGTTGCAGTAGTTGCAGTAGTTCCAGTAGTTGCAGTAGTTGCAGTAGTTGCAGTAGTTGCAGTAGTTCCAGTAGTTGCAGTAGTTGCAGTAGTTGCAGTAGTTCCAGTAGTTGCAGTAGTTGCAGTAGTTGCAGTAGTTGCAGTAGTTGCAGTAGTTGCAGTAGTTGCAGTAGTTGCAGTAGTTGCAGTAGTTGCAGTAGTTGCAGTAGTTGCAGTAGTTGCAGTAGTTCCAGTAGTTGCAGTAGTTGCAGTAGTTGCAGTAGTTGCAGTAGTTGCAGTAGTTGCAGTAGTTGCAGTAGTTGCAGTAGTTCCAGTAGTTGCAGTAGTTGCAGTAGTTGCAGTAGTTGCAGTAGTTGCAGTAGTTCCAGTAGTTGCAGTAGTTGCAGTAGTTGCAGTAGTTCCCAGCAGCCTCTCAGATCTGAGGTTGTGAGTTTAAATCTATTTCCGTCTGATTGTTGTTGTTCTGCAGGATTTACACCCTGGGTTAGAGGAGGCTGATGGAACTGGAACTAAATGTGGTTCCTGTAGTTCTCCGGCTTGTGTGTTTAAATCTATTTAGGTCTGATTATTATTCTGCTGCAGGATTTACACTCCGGGTTAGAGGAGGCTGATGGAACTAAATCTGGTTCAGTGAAAAAACAAAAACGAACTCTATTCATTCTATTCTAGTTTTCACTCTGGAAAATTCTCTCTCTGTTTAAAGTTGAACTAAAAATAGTTTGTTAATTTAAAGTCTCTGCAGATCAGAGTTTGTTCAGAGTTTGTTCCTCTAAACTGGTGCTGATGTCTTGTATCTTCATGCTCCGGACAGAAAACTCTGCGTTGGGTTTTATAGACTTTAAAACTGGAAGAAGATTCTTAAATCCTGCAGCCAGGGGGAAAATAGTTACCTAGTTACTTAGTTACTTACTAACTTACTAACTTACTAACTTACTAACTATTGCATCTTTCCTTAAGAGCCGGTTGAGAGTTATTATTATTATTATTATTATTATTGTGTATATCATGACGAGCTGCTGCTGCTGCAGAGAAACACTGACCCCAGAGAAGTTTTATAACGTTTAATAACAAAACTCCTTCCAATACATTCACTTTTATTCACTTATTGGGTTTTAAACGTGTAAATTCACTTATTGGGTTTTAAACGTGTAAATTCACTTATTGGGTTTTAAACGTGTAAATTCACTTATTGGGTTTTAAACGTGTAAATTCACTTATTGGGTTTTAAACGTATAAATTCACTTATTGGGTTTTAAACGTGTAAACTTCCTGCAGCAGAAATGACGACCTAACTGAACTCTCTCCACCGGAGCAGCTGATTGGTTAAATAATGACTTTAATTACTTAAATAATAATTACTTAAATAACCTATAACTCCTTCATCACCGTGGTAACCAGATCAAACCAGTAAAACCTGAATAATCAATGTCTCCCACGTCTGGGGTCAGTGGGGGAAAAACTAAACTAATTCTATTAAATTCTAGCTTTCAGGAAAAATCTCTCTCTGTAGAAAGTTGAAGTAAAAATAGTTTATTTATTTAAAGATCAGAGTTTGATCAGAGTTTGTTCCTCTAAACTGGTGCTGATGTCTTGTATCTTCATGCTCCGGACCTGAAAACTCTGCGTTGGGTTTTACAGACTGGAAACTGGAAGAAGTTTCTTAAATCCTGCAGACATTAGTTACCTAGTTACTTAGTTACTTACTCTACTTACTTATTAACGTATTACTCACTTATCTACTAACTAACTTACTAATTTACTAATTTACTAATTTACTTACTCACTAATGATCCAACAGTTCATGAGTTTATTTGGTTCTTTTTTGTGTCGTGTGAACAAATGTATGAAGTTTATTAGTTTCTCCTCAGTTACATTCTATTCAATTCTATTCAGTTCAGTTGAGGTTCCATCAGTTTTCAGCAGAACGGGGATTCAGACTAACGGATTATCCAATAATAAGTTATCAAATCAATACTATCTATAGTTGAAGATTCCAGTAACTCCTGCTGGGGTTTGGGGATCCGGAGCTACAGCTAACTTTATTCTTCACTTATATTTTAGTCCGTGTGGGACAGAGAGTTCTGAGATCAGACCTGGATAAACATGAGAAACACGATACATCCATGCATTTCAGCTTTCAATTCAATTCAATTCAATTCAATTCAATTCAATTTTATTTGTATAGCGTTTATTATCCAGGATGTTTCCAGAACCAGAACATGATCATAAACCGCCGAGCAATTATTACATAAACAATGGAGGTAAAAACTCCTTAGAAGGGTAGAAACCTGGTCCAGGTCCAGGTCCAGGTCCTGGATCATGATTATTCTAGTCTGGTCCTGCAGCTGCGACTACTGACTCTGACACTAGAGTTTAACTCTTTCAGGGAAGATTTCTGCTTCTTAAATCCTTCTGGGGGTTTTGGAGACCCGGTCTCCCTCACATTCCTCCTCATGTATAAATAGGTCCTGATAGTGAAGGGTTAGGGTTGGTGATAGTGAAGGGTTAGGGTTGGTGATAGTGAAGGGTTAGGGTTGGTGATAGTGAAGGGTTAGGGTTGGTGATAGTGAAGGGTTAGGGTTGGTGATAGTGAAGGGTTAGGGTTGGTGATAGTGAAGGGTTAGGGTTGGTGATAGTGAAGGGTTAGGGTTGGTGATAGTGAAGGGTTAGGGTTGGTGATAGTGAAGGGTTAGGGTTGGTGATAGTGAAGGGTTAGGGTTGGTGATAGTGAAGGGTTAGGGTTGGTGATAGTGAAGGGTTAGGGTTAGTGATAGTGAAGGGTTAGGGTTGGTGATAGTGAAGGGTTAGGGTTGGTGATAGTGAAGGGTTAGGGTTGGTGATAGTGAAGGGTTAGGGTTGGTGATAGTGGAGGTTCCTCACTTCCTGTCCCCCGGGGGTCCTGGTCCTGATAGTGAAGGGTTAGGGTTGGTGATAGTGGAGTCTTGGAGGTCTCCCTCACTTCCTGTCCCCCGGAGGTCTGGGGGGGGGACCGGTTCTGTCCACTGGTTCTGTCGCGGGTTCAGCTTCACAGAGGAAGCCAGTAAATATCAATAACAGTAAATAACAGTTGTTGTTATTGTAGCAGACCTTGGATTGAAGACGATAGAGAGTCTGGACTGATGCGTAAGGTTTCTTTATTCAGGTCACATCCAGAATCATGACGACCTTCTTTCATAAGTCCTTACCACACCGTGAAAACTATATATAAAAAAGTGATACAAACAATTCATAAAACTAATTTCCACAGCGCGTACAAACAACTCATGAATGAAACGGATCCTAATTAAATTTTACAATGCTAAAAACATACACAACTATAGCTAAATGTTAAGAAAAACAACAGGAAAACAAACCAACATCGTACCTCGCTGCCTCTCC
>NC_084605.1:1279529-1427029 GCF_033807715.1 Cololabis saira | reverse complement strand
GGGTTTTTTTTATTGAAAATTCTTGAATTTACAAAGAAACAAGGCCCATCAAAGCTGCAGCAGTAGCACATCTGTAGCACATTAGAAACAGCCTGTACTGAGGGGACACATGAAGGAAATAGGAAATAGAAAATAAGGAACAAAAGAAAACTTAAATTAAATTAAATAAATACATTTTCTAAACATCATAAATGCTATGACAAAATAATGACAAATAAAATAAATAAATGTAGCTTAAAAGAAAACAAGAATAAAATACATTTTGCAGTTATAATTTCCTTCTGGTTGGGTTATACAACAATTAAATCAGAATCTATTAATTTATAACACTGAATTGCAGATTTGAAGTTCATATACTTGAGGGATTTACAGTAAAACTTAAATTTGTTATAAAAGGCATTAAAGATAGAGTGTTTGTGGAGGTTCATGAGAGGATGAAAGGGACTAGAACCAGTTCTGGGACCCTGAGCTGCTGCAGATTCTCCTGCAGGCCAGAGAGACGATGCAGCAGCTCCTTCAGCCTCAGGGCCGGTGTTTGTGATGGCTCCAGCTCCAGCTCCAGCTCCAGCTCCAGCTGCAGCTCCAGCTCCAGCTGCAGCTCCAGCTCCAGCTGCAGCTCCAGCTCCAGCTCCAGCTCCAGCTCCAGCTCCATCTCCAGCTCCATCTCCAGCTCCAGCTCCAGCTCCAGCTCCAGCTCCATCTCCAGCTCCAGCTCCAGCTGCAGCTGCAGTTCCAGCTCCAGCTCCAGCTGCAGCTCCAGCTCCAGCTGCAGCTCCAGCTCCAGCTCCATCTCCAGCTCCAGCTCCAGCTGCAGCTCCAGCTCCAGCTGCAGCTCCAGCTCCAGCTGCAGCTCCAGCTCCATCTCCAGCTCCAGCTGCAGCTCCAGCTCCAGGTCCGGGGTGGAACCCGGACTAGCGGGTCTATTTCTGGAGCTTAATCGCGGGTCTGTGCCGCCTGCGTGGGAGTCGCCCCCCCTGGTCCTGATTACAGACCTTGGGACCGGGGGGACCAAGGAGCAGCAGAGCTGTGAGTTCCTGGGACGGTTCCTGGGGACCGGGGGGGACCAGGGGGGACCAGGGGGACCGGGGGGGACCAGGGGACCGGGGGGGACCAGGGGGTTCCTGGGGACCAAGGAGCAGCAGAGCTGTGAGTTCCTGGGACGGTTCCTGGGGACCGGGGGACTCAGCAGTCCTGTGAGTTCTGTTACCATGGCGACACCACAGGTTCCAGCAGCGATATCTCGTATTATCTTTTTAAATCTAACGTCAGTTCCTCTCACAGGTCACCTGACCCTCTCAGGAGATTAAACTACACACTTTAAATCAGCTTTAAATCAGAAAAACTACCAAATACTTAAACTACACACTTTAAATCAGCTTTAAAATCAGAAAAACTACTAGCGATTGACTATTAGCCCCAATACCATTTGTTTTCACACCAAGTATTTTAATTTGTGTACCGATACGATACTCCTACCACAAAAATAACTAAGCTAAAAATGCAATGAATTGGAAGACAGGTTTTATTTCCAGCAGATAAATTCAATAAAATAAATGAGTAGAATAACTATTTTAAACAAAACTCAGCCGGCTGAGTCTTTCCTCCGCGGCCCGGTGGCGCCGACAGCCCGAGTCCCAACACGACCTGTGATTTATTCACTTAAAAACAGAACCAAAAACGCTGCTGAGCAGGATACAAAAACCAAACTGTGACAAGAATAAAAACTATGAAAAAACCTGATGGGAAAAAAACCATGGAGGTAGAAACAGCAGGTTTACTCTAGGAACTACGAGTAAACCTGCTGTTTCTCTGAGAACAGAGAGC
This sequence comes from Cololabis saira, assembly GCF_033807715.1. Lineage (NCBI taxonomy): Eukaryota > Metazoa > Chordata > Actinopteri > Beloniformes > Belonidae > Cololabis > Cololabis saira. The sequence continues at coordinate 1,425,205 of NC_084605.1, read as the reverse complement.
TCTGCCAGGAACATAAGGCTCTATCAGGTCTTACAGTAAAAAAAACAGAACCAGCATCAAACCATCATAAAACCAGCATCTAAAGAGTTAAAATCCTGAAAGGTGCTTAATCTTTGTTAGGTTTGAGCAGCTAAAGAGATTTGAGAGATTAACCTAAAAAGATAGTGATGTGTGATGAATTACAGCAGGTTTTTGTTGGTTTAAATGTTGGTTTGAGAGGATGGACAGGACTACAAACAGTTCCCTGAGCTGCTGCAGAGTCTCTTACAGGGCAGAGAGACGATGCTAGCAGGGCTGGAGCTGGTGATGATCCAGTGTTTGTGATGGCTCCAGATCCGGGTTCCTCCCCGGGTGGGACCCGGACTAGCGGGTCTATTTCTGGAGCTTAATCGCAGCTCTGCGTGGGATCCTCCCCCCCTGGTCCTGATTACAGACCTGATCTATTTCCATCACCGGGCAGGGAGGGAGTGGCAGCTCCAGGTCCCGGCGCTCCAGCATTCAGATTACAGGGCAGCGCGTGGCACCAGGGGCACCGGGGGGGCCCGGGGGGCCGGCCACGCCCCCCAGCTGTCCTGTGGTCGCGGCTCTGGGAGGTCCAGTCTTCTTCTGTGGTTTTGATCCATTTAAACTCATAATTAGAAACGGGAGCCTCCTTTACTGTCTGGGAGGAAAACCTGCAGATGTAAGAGGCTTTAAATAAAAGCTACTGCTAAATGACAGTATCAGTTCTACTACTGTAATTTAGCAGCAGCTTTTATCCAGAGTTACTAACATGTGAGATTCTCTGGGGAACCAGAATCCTGCTGGTTTCTTTAGTTTCACTTACAGTAAAAGCTGCTCTTTCTTTAATTGCTCCTTCAGGGATAATAAATAATAATAATAAACCAGGTTCTAATTTAATAGTTTGGTCGACGGCCAGAAAACATCAGGGTTCAGGAACACGACGCTGCAGAAAATCCTACACAGAATCAGAATCAGAATCAGACTTTAATTTAACGTTTGAGTAAATCCAACAGAATTTGACTTCAGTTAACACCGTGGGAAACATAGATGTTATAACGCGCTAACTTTTACAAATGAGGACGACACTGATGGAGGAGGAAAAAAGGAACCTTCACACTGTGTATAAATACACTGTGTATACATATGTGTATTTATACACAGTGTGAAGGTTAAAAAAACACCTGATAGAATCCACCCAGGATTCATTTTCACTGTTTTTAATTTACCAGAAAGATGAGTAAGTTCCACTCATGTACAGACATTAAGGTCTTCTTTAATATCTCACCGAGCCTCTTCATGCAGTTTTGATTTGATTTTTATAGACATTTTTATTGAGTCAGGACTAAATCAGGAGGAACCTTTTATCCTCATGTAGTGTTGTTTTTATCAGCCTGTTTCAGTTTCAGTTCTAGTTTTAGTCTTTGGGTCCAGCTGTCATTTTAGTTTTTATTAGTTTTAGTCACGTTTATTCTCCTTTTAGTCGTGTCAAGTTTCAGTCGACTAAAAGTCTGAGCATTTTAGTCTTATTTTAGTCAGAATTGTCCATTTTAGTCTAGTTTTTGTTTTTGTATTTAACATTTCGTCTGGTTTTGGTCAACGTTTAAATTTTGTGCATACCCCGACTGTCAAAGTCACATTTTATGAATCCCAACACCTATGTCTACATTCTGACCAAAAACTATTGGTCTCCTCTTTAATTCAATTCAATTCAATTTTATTTATATAGCGTCTAATACAACAGAGTTGTCTCTAGACGCTTTACAGAGACCCATACCCAGAACATGACCCCCGAGCAGATATTACATAAACAATGGCAGGTAAAAAACTCCCCTAGTGGGAGAAAAACCTTAAGCCAAACAGTGGCAAGGAAAAACTCCCCTTTAGGAGGGAAGAAACCTTGAGCAGGACCAGGCTCATCAGGGGGGACCCTCCTGCCGAGGGCCAGACTGGTGGGTCAGGGACGGCAACAGCACAGCAGGCAGGTGGAAGCAGCAACGGGATGACCGGGGGTGGGGACCGCAGGCCAGCACACAGCTCCCGAAGCTCCGGCCCAATCAGCAAGTCCCAGGTTGGGGTGCAGGGTCAGGAAAAGACTTGTGCTCCGTAATGCAAGCTACAAGCCACCCATGGCCACCTGCAGGACAAAAGAGAGAAAAGGGAGGAGAAGGGGGGGGCAGCAACGGGATGACCAGGGGTGGGGACCGCAGGCCAGCACACAGCTCCCGAAGCTCCGGCCCAATCAGCAAGTCCCAGGTTGGGGTGCAGGGTCAGGGAAAGACTTGTGCTCCGTAATGCAAGCTACAAGCCACCCACGACCACCTGCAGGTTCCGGTGTCCGGCAAAGGATGCTGCAACATGGACAAAAGAGAGAAAAGGGAGGAGAAGGGGGGGCCAGCACAAGAAACTACAGGAGCGACTCTGACACACTAAAGTTTACACTACCTAGAGATTTACCAACACCAGCTAGAGGTTTACTAAACACTAACTATAGGCTTTACTAAACAGAAAGGTTTTAAGTTTAGTTTTAAAGGTGGAGGTGGAGTCAGCCTCCTTAACCCAGATTGGAAGTTGGTTCCAAAGTAATGGTGCCTGATAGCAGAACGCCCGCCCTCCAAATCTACATTTAGATACTCTAGGAACTACGAGTAAACCTGCACTCTGAGAACGGAGAGCTCTGACAGGAACATAAGGCACTATCAGGTCTTGCAAATAATGCGGAGCTAAGCCGTTTTGGGCTTTATACGCAAGTAATAAAATTTTAAATTGGATTCTGAATTTTACGGGTAACCAATGGAGCGACGCTAACACTGGAGAGACGTGGTCTCTCCTGCTAATTCCTGTCAGTACTCGTGCTGCTGCATTTTGGATCAGCTGGAGCCTATTCAGCAAATTACTTGGACATCCTGCTAACAACACATTACAGTAATCTAGTCTAGAAGATACAAACGCATGAACTAGTTTTTCTGCATCACTCTGTGAGAGGATTTTCCTAATCTTTGCAATATTACGGAGATGGAAAAAGGCTATTTTACAAACCTGATTGACATATGGTTTAAACGACAAATCCTGATCGAAAATAACACCAAGATTTCTCACAGTTGCACTGGAAGCCATCGCAACACCATCTAATCCCTTCCTAAGATGCTCTGGACCAAGAATGATAACCTCTGTTTTATCTGAATTTAGAAGCAGGAAATTTCTGGACATCCAGTCCTTGATGTCCCTAAGACATGCCTGAAGTTTAACTAACGGTTCTGTTTCATCCGGCTTCATAGACAAATAGAGCTGCGTATCATCAGCATAACAATGAAAGTGTATGCCGTGATTCTGGATTATACTTCCCAACGGCTGCATGTATAAACTGAACAAGATTGGCCCTAGCACTGAACCCTGCGGAACACCATAACAGACCCTTGACTGTTCTGAAGAAACCTCATGTACATGAACAAACTGGAACCTGTCAGATAGATATGATTTAAACCAACATAGAGCTGTCCCTTTAATCCCAACAACATGCTCTAACCTGTGCAGTAAAATGCCATGATCTATAGTGTCAAAAGCAGCACTGAGGTCCAGTAGAACCAGTATGGACACTAATCCCTTATCTGAGGCCATAAGGAGGTCATTCGTGACTCGAACAAGTGCTGTCTCTGTGCTATGATGCATTCTGAACCCTGACTGAAAGACTTCAAACAGATCATTTCTATACAAATAGTCACATAACTGGCTTGAAACTGCCTTTTCCAGAATTTTAGACACAAATGGAAGGTTGGAAATTGGTCTATAATTAGCTAAGGTGTCCGGGTCAAGAGAAGGTTTTTTAAGTAAAGGTTTAATTACTGCGACTTTGAAAACCTGTGGTACATATCCTAAACTTAGGGATAGGTTAATTTGGTCCAGTATTGTCGTACCAATAAGAGAAAAAACATGTTTGAATAGACGAGTCGGGATGGGGTCTAACATACATGTGGTTGACTTAGCTCTATTAACGAGTGAGGTCAGCTCAGGGAGGTCTATAGGATCAAAACAGTCTAGAGACAAGTCAGAGCCTAGGGAAGTCGCTAAAGCTGAAGAAACACCTACAACCGGCTGGTTGATTTCTTCTCTAATTCTCGCGATTTTACTGTTGAAGAAGCCCATAAAGTCCTCACTACTGAGAGCTGCAGGAATGCACGGCTCAACAGAGTTGTGACTCTTTGTCAGCCTGGCTACAGTGCTGAACAGAAAACGTGGGTTACTTTTGTTATCCTCTATCAGCGTTGAATAATAAGCTGTTCTGGCTTTGCGAATGGCTTTTTTATATACTATTAGAATATCTTTCCATTCACGATGAGAGTCTACAGACCTACAAGAGTACCACTTTCTTTCCATTTTACGCACGTTTTGTTTCAACATGCGGATATCTGAATTATACCAGGGAGTTAAGCTCCTGTGGCTAGAAACCCTCCTTTTCAAAGGAGCAACTTCATCTAAAGCTGAATGCAACAAATCAGCAGTGTTACTAGCAAGGAAATCAACATCTGCAGAGGTAGAACCCAGGTCACTGGCCTCGACTACATCACTATTTCGCACTGTCGTAAGATAAGCAATGGCCTCCCTAAATTTAACAATAACTTCATCAGACAAACATCTGCTAAAATAATACCTCCTATTTTGCACTTCAACATCAACAAAATTAAATTCAAACGTTATTAAGTAATGGTCGGATAAAAGGGAGTTTACAGGTGACACCAACAGACCATCAGTTTCAACACCGTAGGTGAGAACGAGATCGAGAGTATGATTAAAACAGTGCGTCGGTTTATCCACTTTTTGTGAGATACCCATTGATTCTAGAAGAGAATCGAAGGCTAATTTAAGATTATCGCTTTCAACATCCATATGAATGTTAAAATCACCCACTATGATGAATTTATCTGTGCTGATCAATAATCCAGAAAGGAAATCTGAAAATTCAGACAAAAACTCCAGATACGCACCAGCAGGGGGCCGGTACACTACCACTAACACAACTGGCTTCTCTGATTTCCGGCTCGGAAATTTCAGACCAAGCATGAGGCTTTCAAATGTATTATAGTTGCACTTGGGTTCAATTTTTGTTTGGAGACCGGAGTTATAAATTGCTGCGACTCCTCCGCCTCGGCCCGTGCTTCTAGGAATGTGATGATTAAAGTAGCCGGGCGGAGTTGATTCATTCAAACTAACATACTCTTCCTCCTGTAACCATGTTTCTGTTAAGCAGAAAATATCACTCCTGCTCTCTGTAATTATATCATTTACTAACAGAGACTTAGAGCTTAATGATCGTATATTTAGTAGTCCGCATCTAATTTTTCGGTCTGTAATTGGTACCAAATGTGCATTGGTTTTAATTTTTACAAGGTTATCTTGGTTAACGCCTCTATAACGCTGCACCTGGTGAACTTTTGGAGGGCGGGGAACTGCAACCACTTCTATTTTGCTAGGCACCTGGCCAGAGTCGCCAATATCATGTAATCCTACAGTTTTAGAGTCGCTAATTACATAATGCAATCCTACAGTTTTGTTGGCAGGCGTTGGTCCTTGAGAAGCAACAGATGTGTCGCTGAGCCCTTTAAGACTACCCTTCCTCCGAACCGTCACCCAGCTGCCCTGCCTGGCCGGCTGCCGGGGAGCTGCAGGGGAGCGGTTACGCTCAGCTGCTACGGGCCGGTCCGCAGAGGATTCTATCGGACTATGGTCTAGTTGGCCAAACCGGACCTCTAACTGACTAAGCCTCGCCTCCAGCCCTGTTAAACTACAGCTCTGCATCCTGGCCTGGACCCTGCATTGTCAGGGGGAGTGTCTAATAACATTGGCCAGATTTCTAGACATAAGAGCTGCACCATCCCGGGTGGGATGAATGCCGTCCCTTCTAATCAGACCGGGCTTTCCCCAGAATGTCTCCCAGTTGTCAATAAAGTCCACGTCGTTTTCTGAACACCACTGAGACAACCAGCGGCGGAGCGAGAGCATGCGACTAAACATGTCATCGCTGGTCAGATTGGGGAGGGGGCCAGAAAAACCTACGGAGTCTGACATGGTTTTGGCGAAGTTACACACCGAGACAATATTCATTCTGGTTACTTCCGACTGGCGAAGACGGGAGTCATTAGCTCCGACATTGATGATAACTTTACCATATTTACGATTACCCTTTGCCAGTAGCTTCAAATTTGCTTCTATGTCGCCCGCTCTGGCCCCCGGGATGCACCTAACTAAGGTCTCTGGAGTCGGCTTCACATGTCTGACTATGGAGTCTCCAATCACCAGGGTCGGTTTCTCAACAGATGTGTCGCTAAGTGGGGAAAATCTGTTAGACACATGAAGCGGGTGGTGGTGTTCCGTGAGCCCTTTAAGACTAGTCTTCCTCCGAACCGTCACCCAGCTGCCCTGCCTGGCCGGCTGCTCGGGAGCTGCAGGGGAGCGGTCTTTACGGTTTGGCCGTGAGCTCGAGTTACAAATAAAAATCCAGGTTATTTTTTTACGGCTTCTCCCACTCTAGAAACAGACACCCGCACTCTAGATTTGACAAAAAAGTGATTTCCAGTCCTCGCTTGAGTGCTCATATTTTGAAAAGTGTACATCTTAGTAAAAAACGGTTTGGAGTTTTGGAGAGAAGAGAAGTTTTCCTCCGTTTTGAAGTTTTAATCACATTTCTACGTGCAGGTATGAGAAAGTTAGGTGACTCAGAACATTTTTTTTTACCTCCTCCCACTTTGAATGGGTTTTTTTGGACTAACTTTGGTAGCCATGCACATTAGTGAAACCATCATTAACTCTGTGGAACAAGCGCCAAATTTTGCACAAAGTTTGTTCTAGTTCTACTTTTTCAAAAAAGCCTGTTAGCCACGCAAAAAAAACAATATGGCTGCCGTTTTCCAAAATGGCCGCCACAAAAGCCGTTTTTATGTGTTTTTTGACCTCACAACGTATTTTATTATATTATATTTTATTTATTAAGCATTATGAGCTTGTAGATCGGCGATCATCATAAACAATTTTTATAAATGTGTTTTTTTTTAGATTTTAATCCGGTTAAAATTTAGAAACTTCATTTCTGATCGATTTGCAACAGAAAACAGATAATATTAGTCAAAATTGGCGCACCATCTTGAAAACTGGAAGCCATATTTAATTTGTATTGACATCATAGAATTTGTTTTGCCAAAACACACGATACAGATTAAAATATGTTCAGCAATTCAAGTTCTACACCGACAACCTTGTTTTAGTTTCATAAGACCGCCATCTTGAAAAATGGCCGCCATCTTGGATTTTCAGGCGGCTAACAGGCTTTTCTGCATATGTAGGTACTAGGAAATGTTCATGCAAAATTTGGTGGTTCTGGTTCTGACCCTGTTCTGGTTCTGGTTCTGTTCCAGTCTCGGTCACCGAGGTCCAGTGCGTGCGCGAGGGCTGCCAGTCGGAGACGTTCCGGAAGATGTCGGGTTCGGTTCCGGAGAACCGCTGCCTCACCGTGGTCTTCAAGGGGGCCCGGAAGTCCCTGGACCTGGTCCTGCAGAACCAGGACGAGGCCCAGACCTGGACCCGCGGGATCCGGACCCTGCAGGACCGGGTCAGCAACATGACGCAGACGGAGAAGCTGGACCAGTATCCTTCAGAGGCTAATGGGGCTAACGGGGGGGCTAACAGGAAACAGGTAACAGATGAAAATAGACGTCGTCTGAATTCCAACCTAAAAACTAGAATAATTTCCTCGCAGAATTTTCAAGAGTGCCGGGGGGGGGGGGGGGGGGGGGCTGCTTCCCATTTGTGTACATTGCTGCATTTTTCAGTCTCCATTTTTGAGGCTTTAGTGACTGAGTCATGTGACCAGTTCTGGCTGAATGAGTCAGCAGCTGAGCTCTGGTTGCCCCGGCAAAAAGAACCTCGACTTCAGAACCTTCCGGTTTGGCTGTGAGAAAAACCCAGATTTTGGATTCTGACAAGGTCTCAAATAACTCCGATTTGTGATCAAACCGTAGCTCGTAGCAGAAAAACTAAAACATTGTGAGAGACACAGAACCCGGCAGATTCTGACAATCTTAATTTTATTCAGATATTCCTTAAAATGAGTGAGTAAGCTCAGTGCGAAGACAGAGTGAGATTCTTTTGAAGAAAACGTTTGATTACATTACAGTCAATGGAGACTGAGACAGGTATTGGCGCCGCTTTACCTTGTTTTTGTATTTAACATTTCGTCTGGTTTTGGTCAACGTTTAAATTTTGTGCATACCCCGCCTGTCAAAGTCACATTTTATGAATCCCAACACCTATGTCTACATTCTGGCCAAAAATTATTGGTCTCCTTTTTACAGTTTGGCCGTGAGCTCGAATTACAAATAAAAATTCAGGTTATTTTTACTGTTTCTCGCTCTCTAGCAACCGACACCCGCACTCTAGATTTGACGAAAAAGTGATTTCCAGTCCTCGCTTGTGTGCTCATATTTTGAAAAGTTTACATCTTAGGAAAAAACTGTTTGGTGTTTTGGAGAGAAGAGAAGCTTTCCTCCGTTTTGAAGTTTGAATGACATTTATACATGCAGGTATGAGAAAGCTAGGTGACTCAGAAAAAAGGTGAATTTTGTTTTTTCCCATCCACTTTCAATGGGTTTTTTGGCCGTTTTTTTTGAATAACTTTGGGAAAAATGGGAATTTCAACACCAAAAGTCATAGCACACTATTCCCGATCGAGCCGCACGTGTTGATATATGATTTGCCTGGGTCCTCCGAAATCTGTAGGAGGAGTAGCGAACTGAAATTTGGCCGGAAAATGAAAAATAAAAAACACGCAGGGTAACAATAGATGTACCCGTGGCACTAACTAGTATCTAGTACTAGTACCAGTATTAGTACTAGTTCTAGCACTGGTACCATTAGCTCTGGTCCCATCCATTGTCCAGTTCTGTTTCCTTAGCCGCTATGCTAGCTGGATCCAGGCCTACCTGAGCCGGGCCGACCAGAACCACGACGACAAGATGAGCTACGAGGAAGTTCAGACGCTGCTGCAGATGATCAACGTGGACGTGAGCGATCAATACGCCCGCAGCCTCTTCCAGGTAACAAGTGATCAATACGCCCGCAGCCTCTTCCAGGTAACAATAATAATCAATGAGTGATCAATACGCCCGCAGCCTCTTCCAGGTAACAATAATAATCAATATGAGTGATCAATACGCCCGCAGCCTCTTCCAGGTAACAATAATAATCAATGAGTGATCAATACGCCTGCAGCCTCTTCCAGGTAACAGTAATAATCAATATGAGCGATCAATACGCCCGCAGCCTCTTCCAGGTAACAGTAATAATCAATATGAGCGATCAATACGCCCGCAGCCTCTTCCAGGTAACAGTAATAATCAATATGAGCGATCAATACGCCCGCAGCCTATTCCAGGTAACAATAATCAATATCTGACTTTAGGAGCTCAACGGTGGGACGATAAAAACCCGGCGAGCCGTTTGTTTATGCCGACTTGAGCCCGAGCTAGCTGGTTAGCAGGGTAGCAGGGCTGGTTAGCATGTTAGCAGGGCTGGTTATCAGGTTAGCAGGGCTGGTTAGCAGGGTAGCAGGGCTGGTTAGCATGTTAGCAGGGCTGGTTAGCAGGGTAGCAGGGCTGGTTAGCAGGTAGCTGGGCTGGTTAGCAGGTTAGCAGGGCTGGTTAGCATGTTAGCAGGGCTGGTTAGCAGGTTAGCAGGGCTGGTTAGCAGGGTAGCAGGGCTGGTTAGTATGTTAGCTGGGCTGGTTAGCAGGGTAGCAGGGCTGGTTAGCAGGGTAGCAGGGCTGGTTAGCATGTTAGCAGGGCTGGTTAGCAGGTTAGCAGGGCTGGTTAGCAGGGTAGCAGGGCTGGTTAGCAGGGTAGCAGGGCTGGTTAGCAGGGTAGCAGGGCTGGTTAGCAGGTTAGCAGGGCTGGTTAGCAGGGTAGCAGGGTTGGTTAGCAGGGTAGCAGGGCTGGTTAGCAGGTTAGCAGGGCTGGTTAGCAGGGTAGCAGGGTTGGTTAGCAGGTTAGCAGGGCTGGTTAGCAGGTTAGCAGGGCTGGTTAGCAGGGTAGCAGGGCTGGTTAGCAGGTTAGCAGGGCTGGTTAGCATGTTAGCAGGGCTGGTTAGCATGTTAGCAGGGCTGGTTAGCAGGTTAGCAGGGCTGGTTAGCAGGTAGCTGGGCTGGTTAGCAGGTTAGCAGGGCTGGTTAGCAGGGTAGCAGGGCTGGTTAGCAGGTTAGCAGGGCTGGTTAGCAGGGCTGGTTAGCATGTTAGCAGGGCTGGTTAGCAGGTTAGCAGGGCTGGTTAGCAGGGCTGGTTAGCATGTTAGCAGGGCTGGTTAGCAGGTTAGCAGGGCTGGTTAGCAGGGTAGCAGGGCTGGTTAGCAGGGTAGCAGGGCTGGTTAGCAGGGTAGCAGGGTTGTAACGAGCTAGCTCTGGTTTCACCTTTAACATCCAGGTGTTTCCGTTTCAAACCGGCCCGGTTGCACAGGTGCCTGATATTATCGGGTGTTAGCTCATGCTAGCTATCAAAAAGGAAAGAACCAGTTAACGAGTCCAACTCCGTATGAAGGGGTGGAGTCTAAGCTGAACATGTGATCTCCCAGGGCAGGGACAGTTCAGGGGGGCCGGGGCCGGGGCCTTCCTTCCTGCTGGGCCGTTCTGGACCTGGACCCAGTTCTGGACCCAGACCCAGGATGCCTGAGGTCCAAAACACAAGTGATTCATTAACTAAAAGAATCCAAAACAAAACCAGGAGCCAGAATTTGACAAAACCAGAAACAAGAAACCAGAAACGTGATGGTGGAAACAGAACGGACCAGTAGGGAGGACGAGACACAGGACCAGAGAGACACGGGTGGAACAATCAGACAGGAACGAGGGAAAACGAAGGACACAGACTTTCAAAATAAAACAGGAAAAGACGGAGCTCCGTTGCCACGGTGACGGAGCTCCGTGGTGTTAGCTAGCTCAGGGGTTCTTAACCTTTCTGACCTTGGGGCCCAATTTTTTCAGTACAGAGTGGCCCGGGGCCCGTTAAATATTAACACTGTATAGCAGGGGTATTCAACTTTAAGGAGGTCCATTTAGAGATAATTTACTCAAGCGAAGGTCCAGAACATCATAATAAATATAAATATATATATATATATATATATATATATATATATATATATATATATATATATATATATATATATTCAAGTAGCCTCATAGTTGTATCAACATCTGCATCTGACTGTTATATTAAAAAAGTACATATTTGCCCATTAACATGTTTAACTTCAATTACACATATTTTTTTCTCTTAAAAATAAAATAGATTTTATTTTATTTTTCAAATGCTATCTTATTTTATTTCTTTACCAGCAGTTTGAATTTCCCCTTTTCTTTGTTAATTGTCTCAACACATTTTTATACTAAATTAATATAAATACATCTTAACAATTGAACAGTTTTGCAGTTTTTCTTTCTTCCCCTCTTATAATCTTATGCCCCCACTTTCTGTCGTTCAGTGAGAGAATTGAGCTCTAACTTCTCCTGTCAGGACTTTAAATCTGGGCTGGATGGTGTCAGGTTCTCATATGCATGTGGAGGTGCTCATTGATGAGCCTGAAACGATATTTAGTTTTATTTAGCTTCTCATCTCTGTAAGAGTCAAGCTAATTACTTACTAAGTAACTTACTAAGTTTTATTTACATTAATAAATTGTCAGGATTTCATCCGAGCCTGATCAGCTAAAACGGGCAGAACCCGCAGCTCTCTGGCCGCTGCAGCCGTGTCACTTTCCGATGCTTTTGCAAGCCCGAACAACAGTCCAGTCCAGCAGACACATCTACATCTACCATCCTTCAGCAGTAACGACGGAGCCGCCCGAGCGGCACCGACCTCCCCGGCCGCGGGGACGCGTCAGGATAAATGATCACGCCGCGCTCGCTCGCTCTGGGCGCAGACCCAAGTAATCGATCCCTGATCCTGGCGGATCTAAACCTACTCTGTGCAAAATGAAGGATTTTCTCTATAAATACACACCATTTCTCTTACTATTACACGTACAGCTAGCTGAGTGTCTTCTTCTCCTCATTTGGTCGGGAGTTGTTATGCAGTCCCGCGGCCCCGGCGGCCCACACGTACAAAACTGAATTTTTTTTGGCGGCCCACTAGATGGCGCTCGCGGCCCAAGTGTGGGCCGCGGCCCTATGGTTAAGAATCACTGAGCTGGCTTGTTGTAGAAACCATCCTGTGGAACAGAAGCTGGAGCCTGGAGCGCCAGACCAGAGAAACAATACATCTGGTTGCTATGACGACCAGAGTCCAGGATAAACAATAAATCTGGCTGTTATGAAGTTCTGATAAACACGAGTCTCGGCCGCGGGACAGAATTATGGGATGCAGATCGGCTCTGGTTGGTTTGAGGACAGAAGTGTTTAGATCCGTCGTCCTAGGGAGTTTAAAATACCGTCTGTCCTTTAACTCTGGATGGAAACGCCTGATGGAAACGGATCTGCTGAAAATAGATTGTCTCTCTGTCTTTATACATGCTAATCTAATGCTAATCTAATGCTAATTCAGCCCAGATCGTCAGATAAACGTGTAAAACCGAGGTTTTTCCACAACAGAAGACCAAACGGTTGTAAAAATCTAATCAGGTTTGTAAGTAAAGTGAAACTAAATCCAGCTGAAACTCTCCATCGCTCGGTTCTCAGCTTCCAAATGTTGAGAAGGAACGATGTTCGTGAAATGTTAGAAGCTTTATCGTCCCGTTTCTTAGCTGTTGCAGGTCTGAAATAGAAACGGGTGTAGATGAACCAGCAGGAAAAGATGATAAACCTGATCTGTGACTGAAGTTTACGGAAGAGAATCAGGGCCAGTAAAAATAAAACAATATTTCAGAGGGGAAGATTTGCTTTCATTGTGCACTTTGAAATGTCAAGAAAAAAGTTGAAATGTCGAGAATAAAGTTGAAATTTCGAGAATAAAAGTCCAAATGTCGAGATTACTTCAACATTAATCTCAAAATTTCGCCTTTTTTCTCGACATTTCAACTTTTTTCTCGCAATGCATAATGAAAAAGAAATCTTCCTCCTCTAAACTATTATTTTATTTTCCTCTAAACTATTATTTTATTTTATTTATAGAAGGTTAAACTTAGGTTAATTCTAACATTAATCTCAACATTTCGACTTTTTTCTCAACATTTTTGACTTTTTTCTTAACATTTTGACTTTTTTCTCAAAGTGCATAATGAAAAGAAACTCTTCCTCCTCTAAACTATTATTTTATGTTATTTATTTTGTATTATTTGATGTTATTTCCAGAAGTGCGACCGCTCTTGCGACGGCTCTAAACTATTATTTTATATTTTTATTATATTATTTTATAGAAGTGTGACTGCTCTTGCGACGGCTCTAAACTATTATTTTATATTTTTATTTTATTTCCAGAAGTGCGACCGCTCTTGCGACGGTTCTAAACTATTATTTTATATTTTTATTTTATTTCCAGAAGTGCGACCTCTCTTGCGACGGCTCTAAACTATTATTTTGTATTTTTATAATTTTATGTTATTTCCAGAAGTGCGACGGCTCTTGCGACGGCTCTAAACTATTATTTTATATTTTATATTTTTATTGTTTTATTTTATAGAAGTGCGACCGCTCCTGCGACGGCCGCCTGGACCACGAGGAGATCGAGGTTTTCTGCCGGGAGTTGCTACGGCGACCGGAGCTGGATAGCATCTTCCTGCGCTACTCGGCTAACGGCTGCGTCCTGTCCACGCTGGACCTGCGGGACTTCCTGTTGGACCAGGACGAGGACGCGTCGGGGACGCACGCCGAGAGCCTGGTGCTAAGCTACGAGCTAAACCCCTGGGGTAGGTCACCTAGCCTAGCCTAGCGCTAAGCTACGAGCTAAACCCCTGGGGTAGGTCACCTAGCCTAGCCTGGTGCTAAGCTACGAGCTAAACCCCTGGGGTAGGTCACCTAGCCTAGCCTAGCTTAGCCTGGTGCTAAGCTACGAGCTAAACCCCTGGGGTAGGTCACCTAGCCTAGCCTAGCCTAGCCTCAGCTACGAGCTAAACCCCTGGGGTAGGTCACCTAGCCTAGCCTAGCCTAGCCTGGTGCTAAGCTACGAGTTAAACCCCTGGGGTAGGTCACCTAGCCTAGCCTAGCCTGGTGCTAAGCTACGAATTAAACCCCTGGGGTAGGTCACCTAGCCTAGCCTAGCCTAGCCTGGTGCTAAGCTACGAGCTAAACCCCTGGGGTAGGTTAGCTAACCTAACTAGCTAGCTAGGTTTCAGGTAGAACATTCCTCTCTGTTCTGCTCTAACGGCGACAATCTTTGTCTCCATATTTTGTCTCCAGCCCAGCAGAACCGGCTCATGACTAGGCTAGGCTAGGCTAGGCTAGGTTAGGTTCCTCCCTGTTTTGAGCTAAATGTTGGTGTTTTTGTCTCCAGCCCAGCAGAACCGGCTCATGACTAGGCTAGGCTAGGCTAGGCTAGGCTAGGCTAGGTTCCTCCCTGTTCTGAGCTAAATGTTGGTGTTTTTGTCTCCAGCCCAGCAGAACCGGCTCATGACTCGGCTAGGCTAGGCTAGGCTAGGCTAGGTTCCTCCCTGTTCTGAGCTAAATGTCGGTGTTTTTGTCTCCAGCCCAGCAGAACCGGCTCATGACTAGGCTAGGCTAGGCTAGGCTAGGCTAGGTTCCTCCCTGTTTTGAGCTAAATGTTGGTGTTTTTGTCTCCAGCCCAGCAGAACCGGCTCATGACTAGGCTAGGCTAGGCTAGGCTAGGCTAGGTTCCTCCCTGTTCTGAGCTAAATGTTGTTGTTTTTGTCTCCAGCCCAGCAGAACCGGCTCATGACGCCCAACGGCTTCACCATGTACATGCTGTCCAAGGAGAACCTGGTCCTGGACCCGGACCAGAACCGGGTCCACCAGGACATGAGCCGCCCGCTAGCCGACTATTACGTCTCCTCGTCCCACAACACGTACCTGAGCGGAGACCAGCTAACGGGGGCTAGCAGCACCGAGCCGTACATACGGTAAGACCTGGTCCTGGTCCAGGTCTCTGGGGGGACCAGGGGGACCGGGACTAGGACCGGGGTTAGGGGGCACCAGGGGGACCAGCTAACGGGGGCTAGCAGCACCGAGCCTTATATACGGTAAGTCCTGGACCAGGACCTGGTTCTGGACAAAAAAACAAAAAACGCACGCACGAAAAAAATGTTGAGAAAAAAGTTGAAAGTTTGAGAAAAAAGTTGAGAAAAAAGTTGAAAGTTTGACAAAAAAGTTGAGAAAAAAGTTGAAATGTCGAGAAAAAAGTAGAAATTTTGAGAAAAAAGTTGAGAAAAAAGTTGAAATTTTGAGAAAAAAGTTGAGAAAAAAGTTGAAATTTTGAGAAAAAAGTTGAGAAAAAAAGGGAGAAAAAAACACATCTTCACACTGAGTATAATGCAGTGCATACAGTGCACCCGGCACGGTGCATCCAAGTGATCGCCGCGGCTTCGTGGCGCTCGAAACCCGGAGACTGCGTTGAGAAGGGGGGCCGAGGAAGGCGTGAGGGAGGTGTGTTATCAGTAAGTGTGTGTAGCGGTAAGTCTGTGAAACTTTGCCCCAGAGCTGCTCTCAGCCAACGTCCTTGATGTTATCAGACGGCTCGGTCAGTTCTGAAAGCAGTCCACATATATTCCTGAGAGGGGAGGGCTGGTGGGGGCAGTCACCTTGTTTACATTCCACCAGGGAGATTGTGACCAGAGCGATCGGCCAAACTGCCCTGTCAAGGTCAGATTATAGAATCAACAATTATATTGAAAACAGACAGACTCAGTAATTTTCCGTCTGCCTTCAGTCTCTGGTTCATCAATGGAGACTCCAATCAGACAAATTTGTGAACAATTCCCGCCAAGCCGAGCTTCCAACTTCTCCAGGGTCTTCTCCATCTTACCAATGAGCTCAAAGACGCCGCCAGCCTGAGATTCTGTTCCAGAATCACATCCAGCTTACGGCTTTGCTCCCCCAGCGTTAAAGTCTGAGTGTTGATCACCTTGCTTGATCCTTCAGCCACGTCCGGCAGCTCTGAAAGAGCCAGAACAGCTGTCGACGACTTACGCGTTTGTCGGTAGACCAGGAATCCCCCTCCTCCGATCAAGAGAAATCCTGCTATCATAAATCCAATTATGAAGCATCTTCAACATCCTCGACAGACAGAATCACCAAACACAACGGTTTCCAGTATTTGTAGGAATCCATTGTGTATCCAGCAAAAAAGGGTTGTGGGGTCAGTTAGCAGGTTAGCAGGACGACCCCTGACCTCCTGACCTCTGACCCCCAGGGCTCTGAGCCGCGGCTGCCGCTGCGTGGAGCTGGACTGCTGGGACGGAGACGCAGGAGAACCGGTGATTTACCACGGACACACGCTGACGTCCAAGGTTCCCCTGAAGGACGTCCTGGAGACGATAGACACGTACGCCTTCAAGGTAACGGCTAACTGCTAACTAACCCAGTACGCCTTTAAGGTGAGCTAACCGCTAACTGCTAACTAACCCAGTATGCCTTCTCTGTGAGCTAACGGCTTACCGCTAACCAACCCTGCTAACATGATAACATCGAAATGTCCAAAAAAAGTCCAAATGTTGATATTAATAAGGAAAGGAAAAAGGAAGAAAAAACAGAGAAAAATGCACGCACGAAAAAACGCACGAACGCACGAAAGAACGCACGCACGCACAAAAAAACTCACGCACGCACAAAAAAACGCACGAACGCACGAAAGAACGCACGTACGCACGAAAAAACACGCACGGAAAAACGCAGGAAAGAACGCACGCACGCTCGCACGAAAAAACGCACGCACGCACGAAAAAACACACGAACCCACGAAAAAACGCACGCACGAAAAAATGCACGCACAAAAAAACACACGCACGCACAAAAAAACGGACGCACGCACGAAGAAATGCACGCACGAAAAAACGCACGAACGCACGAAAGAATGCACGCACAAAAAAACGCACGCACGCACGAAAAAACGTACGCACGCACAAAAAACGTTCTGGTTCTCCAGGGTTAGGGTTCTGCTGGTCTGGGTGGTCCTGGTCCTGGTCCTGGTCCTGGTCCTGACCTCTGACCCCTGACCCCTGACCTCTGACCTCTGACCCCTGACCTCTCCACAGGCCTCTCCCTACCCCCTGATCCTGTCCCTGGAGAACCACTGCTCGCTGCAGCAGCAGGAGGTTCTGGCCCGACACCTGAGGTCCGTCCTGGGGGAGAAACTGCTGCTGGAACCGCTGGAGGAGCAGGACTCTCGCTGGCTGCCCTCTCCTCAGGTAACTCACCTGGACACACCTGTACACACCTGTACGACCCAGGTAACACTCACCTGTACTCACTTGGAGGAGCAGGACTCTCGCTGGCTGCCCTCTCCTCAGGTAACTCACCTGGACACACCTGTACACACCTGTACACACCTGTACGACCCAGGTAACTCACCTGGACACACCTGTACACACCTGTACACACCTGTACGACCCAGGTAACTCACCTGGACACACCTGTACACACCTGTACACACCTGTACGACCCAGGTAACTCACCTGGACACACCTGTACACACCTGTACGACCCAGGTAACACTCACCTGTACTCACTTGGAGGAGCAGGACTCTCGCTGGCTGCCCTCTCCTCAGGTAACTCACCTGGACACACCTGTACAGGTTACACTCACCTGTACACACCTGTACACACAGGTACAGGTAACTCACCTGGACACACCTGTACAGGTAACACTCACCTGTACAGGTAACACTCACCTGTACAGGTACAGGTAACACTCACCTGTACTCACAGGTGATAACTGCAGCGTCCTCATACAGAACCCTGTGGAACTCCTTCCTCCATTATTATTATTATTGATTATTATTGGTGATTATTGATGATTATTGATTATTATTGGTGATTATTGATGATTATTGGTGATTATTGGTGATTATTGATGATTATTGATGATTATTATTGATTATTGATGATTATTGATGATTATTGATGATTATTGGTGATTATTGATGATTATTGAAGATTATTGATGATTATTGATTATTATTATTATTGATTATTATTGGTGATTATTGATGATTATTGATGATTATTGATTATTATTGATGATTATTGGTGATTATTGATGATTATTGATGATTGGTCATTATTGATGATTATTGTTGATTATTGATGATTATTGATTATTATTGATTATTGGTGATTATTGATGATTATTGATTATTATTGATGATTATTGGTGATTATTGATGATTATTGGTGATTATTGGTGATTATTGATGATTATTGATGATTGGTCATTATTGATGATTATTGTTGATTATTGATGATTATTGATTATTGGTGATTATTGATGATTATGGATTATTGGTCATTATTGATGATTATTGGTGATTATTGATGATTATTGATGATTATTGATTATTGGTCATTATTGATGATTATTGGTCATTATTGATGATTATTGGTGATTATTGATGATTATTGGTGATTATTGATGAATATTGATTATTATTGATGATTATTGAAGATTATTGATTATTATTATTATTATTATTATTATTGGTGATTATTGATTATTATTGATGATTATTGGTGATTATTGATGATTATTGATTATTGATGATTACTGATTATTATTGGTGATTATTGATTATTATTGGTGATTATTGATGATTATTGATTATTATTGATGATTGGTGATTATTGATGATTATTGATGATTATTGGTGATTATTGATGATTATTGATTATTACTGGTGGTTATTGATGATTATTGATGATTATTGATGATTATTGATTATTGATGATTATTGATTATTATTGGTGATTATTGGTGATTATTGATGATTATTGATGATTATTGATGATTACTGGTGATTATTGATGATTATTGATTATTGATGATTATTGATTTTTATTGGTGATTATTGGTGATTATTGATGATTATTGTTGATTATTGATGATTATTGGTGATTATTGATGATTATTGATGATTATTGGTGATTATCGATGATTATTGGTGATTATTGGTGATTATTGATGATTATTGGTGATTATTGATGATTATTGATTATTATTGGTGATTATTGATGATTATTGATTATTATTGGTGATTATTGATGATTATTGATGATTATTGATTATTATTGGTGATTATTGATGATTATTGGTGATTATTGATGATTATTGATGATTATTGATTATTATTGATGATTATTGATGATTATTGTTGATTATTGGTGATTATTGATGATTATCGATGATTATTGGTGATTATTGATGATTATTGATGATTATTGATTATTGGTCATTATTGATGATTATTGGTCATTATTGATGATTATTGGTGATTATTGATGATTATTGGTGATTATTGATGAATATTGATTATTATTGATGATTATTGAAGATTATTGATTATTATTATTATTATTATTATTATTGGTGATTATTGATTATTATTGATGATTATTGGTGATTATTGATGATTATTGATTATTGATGATTACTGATTATTATTGGTGATTATTGATTATTATTGGTGATTATTGATGATTATTGATTATTATTGATGATTGGTGATTATTGATGATTATTGATGATTATTGGTGATTATTGATGATTATTGATTATTACTGGTGGTTATTGATGATTATTGATGATTATTGATGATTATTGATTATTGATGATTATTGATTATTATTGGTGATTATTGGTGATTATTGATGATTATTGATGATTATTGATGATTACTGGTGATTATTGATGATTATTGATTATTGATGATTATTGATTTTTATTGGTGATTATTGGTGATTATTGATGATTATTGTTGATTATTGATGATTATTGGTGATTATTGATGATTATTGATGATTATTGGTGATTATCGATGATTATTGGTGATTATTGGTGATTATTGATGATTATTGGTGATTATTGATGATTATTGATTATTATTGGTGATTATTGATGATTATTGATTATTATTGGTGATTATTGATGATTATTGATGATTATTGATTATTATTGGTGATTATTGGTGAGTATTGATTATTATTGGTGATTATTGATGATTATTGTTGATTGTTGATTATTATTGATGATTATTGATGATTATTGTTGATTATTGGTGATTATTGATGATTATCGATGATTATTGGTGATTATTGGTGATTATTGATGATTATTGGTGATTATTGATTATTATTGATTATTATTAGTAATTATTGATGATTATTGATGATTATTGATTATTATTGGTGATTATTGATGATTATTGATTATTATTGGTGATTATTGGTGATTATTGATTATTATTGGTGATTATTGGTGATTATTGGTGATTGTTGATGATTATTGATGATTATTGGTGATTATTGATGATTATTGGTGATTATTGATTATTATTGATTATTATTGATTATTATTGGTGATTATTGATTATTATTGATTATTATTGATTATTATTGGTGATTATTGATTATTATTGATTATTATTGATGATTATTGATTATTATTGATGATTATTGGTGATTATTGATTATTATTGATGATTATTGATGATTATTGGTGATTATTGATTAATATTATTGATTATTTTTGATTATTATTGATGATTATTGATTATTATTGATGGTTATTGGTGATTATTGATTATTATTGATTATTATTGATGATTATTGGTGATTATTGATTATTGTTGATGATTATTGATGATTATTGGTGATTATTGATTATTATTGATGGTTATTGGTGATTATTGATTATTATTGATTATTATTGATGATTATTGGTGATTATTGATTATTATTGATGATTATTGATGATTATTGGTGATTATTGATTATTATTGATGGTTATTGGTGATTATTGATTATTATTGATGATTATTGGTGATTATTGATTATTATTGATTATTATTGATTATTATTGGTGATTAATGATGATTATTGATGATTATTGATGATTATTGATTATTATTGATTATTATTGATTATTATTGATGATTATTGGTGATTATTGATTATTATTGGTGAGTATTGATGATTATTGGCTCCTGACTTGCTGTTAGACTCGGTTTCTTGAGCTTTAGGCCCTGACGTTTCGTGAGGAGACTTATATTCTTATCCCTCCTCCTTTTAACAGCAGTGTTTCAAATATTTTAAATAGTTTAACACGTTTATGGAGGAAGTTCAGATGATCTAGTTCTCCTGTGAAGCTGCTGAGACGAACATGAGGAATGTCGGGTTGATTTCAGTCAGTGACTCATCTCTCTCTCATTTATAACAGAACAAGAGCTTTATATATAAGTCTTTATATCTTTATATGTCTGTTTCTGGGGGTGTCAGGACCTGACACAGATTTATCTTGTGTATATTTAGTTTATTTATGTATTATATTTATTGTCTCTCCAGGACCTGATAGAGATTAATCTTGTGTATATTTAGTTAGTTAGTTTATTTATGTATTATATTTCTTTGTCTCTCCAGGACCTGATGGAGGTTTATCTTGTGTATATTTAGTTAATTTATTTATGTATTATATTTATTTGTCTCTCCAGGACCTGAAGGAGGTTAATCTTGTGTATATTTAGTTAGTTTATTGATGTATTTATTACATTTGTCTCTCCAGGACCTGAAGGGGAAGATCCTGATCAAGGGGAAGAAGAAGACGGAGGAGTTTCATCCGTCCAGCTCTGAGGACCTGAGTTCTGATGATGAGGAGGGACGGGAGAGGAGACCCCCCAAGGAGGTAGGTGGGGGGGGGGCTGGTCCTGGTCCTGGTCCAGGTCCTGGTCCAGGTCCTGGTCCTGGTTCTGGATCTGGTTCTGGTTCTAACCCTGGTTCTGCCCCCCCCCCCAGGGCCCCCCCGGTCTGAGTCCGGCCCTGTCAGACCTGGTCTTCTACACCCGCTCCGTCGCCTTCAAGAGTTTCCAGGAAGCAGCTCGGAGACCGGCGGCCGACATGTGCTCCTTTTCTGAGAGCCGAGCTCTACGATTGGTCCGGGACCAAGGTAGGAGGGGGGGCTATGGGGAGGGGCTGGGCCTTAGGGAGGACCATGTTGTTGTGCGTTTGTGCGTTTTTTCGTGCGTTTTCCCTGCGTTCGAGCGTTTTTTCGTGCATTTTTTCGTGCGTTTTTTCGTGCGTTTTTGCCTGCGTCCGTGCGTTTTTTCATGCGTTTTTGCGTGCGTTTTTTCGTGCGTTCGAGCGTTTTTTCGTGCGTTTTCTCGTGCGTTCGGGCATTTCTTTGTGCGTTTTTCCGTGCGTGCATGCGTTTTGCGTGCGTTTTTTCGTGTGTTTTTGCCTGCGTTCGTGCGTTTTTTAGTGCGTTTTTTAGTGCGTTTTTTCGTGCGTTTTTGCCTGCGTTTTTGCCTGCGTTTGAGCGTTTTTTTATGCGTTTTTCCTGCGTTCGTGCGTTTTTTCGTGCGTTCGTGCGTTTTTTCGTGCGTTTGTGAGTTTTTTTGTGCGTTTGTGCGTCTTTTCTTGCATTTCTTCGTGCGTTTTTCCGTGCGTGCATGCGTTTTGCGTGCGCTTTTTCGTGCGTTTTTTCGTGCGTTTTCCCTGCGTTCGAGCGTTTTTTCGTGCATTTTTTCGTGCGTTTTTTCGTGCGTTTTTGCCTGCGTTCGTGCGTTTTTTCGTGCGTCCGTGCGTTTTTTCGTGCATTTTTGCGTGCATTTTTGCGTGCGTTTTTTCGTGCGTTCGAGCGTTTTTTCGTGCGTTTTCTCGTGCGTTCGTGCATTTCTTTGTGCGTTTTTTCGTGCGTGCATGCGTTTTGCGTGCGTTTTTGCCTGCGTTCGTGCGTTTTTTCGTGCGTTTTTTCGTGCGTTTTTGCCTGCGTTTTTGCCTGCGTTTTTGCCTGCGTTCGAGCGTTTTTTTATGCGTTTTTCCTGCGTTCGTGCGTTTTTTCGTGCGTTTGTGAGTTTTTTTGTGCGTTTGTGCGTCTTTTTCTTGCATTTCTTCGTGCGTATTTTCGTGCGTGCATGCGTTTTGCGTGCGCTTTTTCGTGCGTTTTTGCCTGCGTTTTTGCCTGCGTTCGTGCGTTTTTTAGTGCGTTTTTTCGTGCGTTCGTGCGCTTTTTCCTCAAAATTTCGACTTTTTCCTCAAAATTTCTACTTTTTTCTCGACTTTTTCCTCTACTTTTTTCTTCACCTCTTCCTCACCTCTTCTTCACCTCTTCTTCACCTCCTCCCATCTCACCGTTCTCTTCTCCGTTTTCAGGGCTGAACTTTGTTCGCCACAACAGCAGCCACCTGAGCCGGATCTACCCGTCGGGCCAGCGGCTGCAGTCGTCCAACTACAACCCTGTGGACATGTGGAACGCCGGCTGCCAGATCGGTGAGTGTCCTGGTCCTGGTCCAGTCCTGGACCAGGACCAGGGTCCGGGACCCAGACCTGGACCCTAACCCTGGTCCCAGACTCTAACCCTAAACCTCCTCCCCCTCAGTGGCCCTGAACTTCCAGACCCCCGGGGAGCAGATGGACCTGAACCAGGGCCGGTTCCTGCAGAACGGCGGGTGCGGCTACGTGCTAAAGCCCCCCTTCATGCGGGGGCCCGAGACCCGCTTCAACCCCGAGAACGTGGGGGGGGGGCCGGGCCACGCCCCGGTGCTGCTCACAGTCCGAGTAAGTGAGAGGGGGGACCGGTACACTACCGCTAACAGAACTAGCAGGGATCCGGTACACTACTGCTAACAAAACTAGCAGGGATCCGGTACACTACTGCTAACAAAACTAGCAGGGGGCCGGTACACTACCACTAACAAAACTAGCAGGGATCCGGTACACTACCACTAACAGAACTAGCAGGGATCCGGTACACTATCACTAACAGAACTAGCAGGGATCCGGTACACTACCACTAACAAAACTAGCAGGGGGCCGGTACACTACCACTAACAGAACTAGCAGGGATCCGGTACACTACCACTAACAAAACTAGCAGGGATCCGGTACACTACCACTAACAGAACTAGCAGGGATCCGGTACACTACCGCTAACAGAACTAGCAGGGATCCGGTACACAACCGCTAACAAAACTAGCAGGGGGCCGGTACACTACCACTAACAAAACTAGCAGGGATCCGGTACACTACCTCTAACAAAACTAGCAGGGGGCCGGTACACTACCGCTAACAAAACTAGCAGGGGGGCGGTACACTACCACTAACAGAACTAGCAGGGATCCGGTACACTACCGCTAACAAAACTAGCAGGGATTCAGTACACTACCACTAACAGAACTAGCAGGGATCCGGTACACTACCACTAACAAAACTAGCAGGGATCCGGTACACTACCACTAACAAAACTAGCAGGGATCCGGTACATTACCACTAACAAAACTAGCAGGGATCCGGTACACTACCACTAACAAAACTAGCAGGGATCCAGTACACTACCACTAACAGAACTAGCAGGGATCCGGTACACTACCACTAACAGAACTAGCAGGGATCCGGTACACTAGCGCTAACATAACTAGCAGGGATCCGGTACACTACCACTAACAGAACTAGCAGGGATCCGGTACACTACCACTAACAGAACTAGCAGGGATCCGGTACACTACCACTAACAGAACTAGCAGGGATCCGGTACACTAGCGCTAACATAACTAGCAGGGATCCGGTACACTACCACTAACAGAACTAGCAGGGATCCGGTACACTACCACTAACAGAACTAGCAGGGATCCGGTACACTACCACTAACAAAACTAGCAGGGATCCGGTACACTACCACTAACAAAACTAGCAGGGGGCCGGTACACTACCACTAACAAAACTAGCAGGGATCCGGTACACTACCGCTAACAAAACTAGCAGGGGGCCGGTACACTACCACTAACAAAACTAGCAGGGATCCGGTACACTACCACTAACAGAACTAGCAGGGATCCGGTACACTACCACTAACAGAACTAGCAGGGATCCGGTACACTACCACTAACAAAACTAGCAGGGGGCCGGTACACTACCACTAACAGAACTAGCAGGGATCCGGTACACTACCGCTAACAGAACTAGCAGGGATCCGGTACACAACCGCTAACAAAACTAGCAGGGGGCCGGTACACTACCACTAACAAAACTAGCAGGGATCCGGTACACTACCTCTAACAAAACTAGCAGGGGGCCGGTACACTACCGCTAACAAAACTAGCAGGGGGGCGGTACACTACCACTAACAGAACTAGCAGGGATCCGGTACACTACCGCTAACAAAACTAGCAGGGATTCAGTACACTACCACTAACAGAACTAGCAGGGATCCGGTACACTACCACTAACAAAACTAGCAGGGATCCGGTACACTACCACTAACAAAACTAGCAGGGATCCGGTACACTACCACTAACAGAACTAGCAGGGATCCGGTACACTACCGCTAACAGAACTAGCAGGGATCCGGTACACAACCGCTAACAAAACTAGCAGGGGGCCGGTACACTACCACTAACAAAACTAGCAGGGATCCGGTACACTACCTCTAACAAAACTAGCAGGGGGCCGGTACACTACCGCTAACAAAACTAGCAGGGGGGCGGTACACTACCACTAACAGAACTAGCAGGGATCCGGTACACTACCGCTAACAAAACTAGCAGGGATTCAGTACACTACCACTAACAGAACTAGCAGGGATCCGGTACACTACCACTAACAAAACTAGCAGGGATCCGGTACACTACCACTAACAAAACTAGCAGGGATCCGGTACATTACCACTAACAAAACTAGCAGGGATCCGGTACACTACCACTAACAAAACTAGCAGGGATCCAGTACACTACCACTAACAGAACTAGCAGGGATCCGGTACACTACCACTAACAGAACTAGCAGGGATCCGGTACACTAGCGCTAACATAACTAGCAGGGATCCGGTACACTACCACTAACAGAACTAGCAGGGATCCGGTACACTACCACTAACAGAACTAGCAGGGATCCGGTACACTACCACTAACAGAACTAGCAGGGATCCGGTACACTAGCGCTAACATAACTAGCAGGGATCCGGTACACTACCACTAACAGAACTAGCAGGGATCCGGTACACTACCACTAACAGAACTAGCAGGGATCCGGTACACTACCACTAACAAAACTAGCAGGGATCCGGTACACTACCACTAACAAAACTAGCAGGGGGCCGGTACACTACCACTAACAAAACTAGCAGGGATCCGGTACACTACCGCTAACAAAACTAGCAGGGGGCCGGTACACTACCACTAACAAAACTAGCAGGGATCCGGTACACTACCACTAACAGAACTAGCAGGGATCCGGTACACTACCACTAACAGAACTAGCAGGGATCCGGTACACTACCACTAACAAAACTAGCAGGGGGCCGGTACACTACCACTAACAAAACTAGCAGGGATCTGGTACACTACCACTAACATACCTGCCCCCCCAGGTGATCTCGGCCCAGCAGCTAACAGCTAACAGCTAACAGCTAACATTCCCCCCCAGGTGATCTCGGCCCAGCAGCTAACAGCTAACTCCCCCCCCCCTCTCCAGGTGATCTCAGCCCAGCAGCTAACAGCTAACATTCCCCCCCAGGTGATCTCGGCCCAGCAGCTGCCCCGCCCCCCCTGGGACAAGCCCAGCTCCATCGTGGATCCCCAGGTCTGGGTGGAGATTCACGGCGTTGCCATGGACAACGCTAGGAAGAAGACGCCCTACGTGGACAACAACGGTACGTACTTCCTGCTTCCTGGTTCCCGCCCCCCTGCTCTGTGGGCGGGGCGTCGCCATGACGACGTGTCTCTGGTTCAGGGGCGTCAGTTGGGTATAAGATACGGCAGCCGCCACACTTTGGCTTCAGGGGAAAATGTAAATGTTTGTTTTTTAAATAAATTGATGGATTTACTCTGTGTCTATTTGTATTGATTATTCTATTATTTAATACATATAAAATAACTACAAATGCAAGTCAAAACAACTTAATGGATTTCACTAGGTATTATCTAGGTATTGTACCCCCCTCATATCTTGAAATGTGATGTCCCAGCGTCCCTGAAGACAGTGGTCGCTATCAATCTGGTTTTTAGCGCTCTGGAGTTACTAACTTACAAAAATGAAAAGGAAGCAGACAACCACGCAATTTTTTTTTCCGTCAAAAAAAGACAGCAAGTGGTGGTCCAATGTTGCCCCGGTAGTGGAGGGAGTCGGGCTATTAACGAGGCTGTTAGCCTGTTAGCCGCTCCATGTCCACGTGATATTGTTGCTATGACATAATGAATGTAGTGAACAGAATTAGTTAAATTGCGTTTATCAGCTATTTCCTCTCTCTAACTGCCGCTTGCTGTCCGTGGTGCAGAAAACAGATGCGTTTTATTGCGTAAAGGTGCATTGGCTGAATTGATCAACCCGTTGTTAAAGTGTAGTGTTCATAGTTAGCAGGATGTGAGTGAGACTGCATTTGAAAAAGTTAAAATTTTCTTGACCACACAGATCAGCTACATAGACTTCTGTGATGAGTTTACTGGGCATGTTGGTATGATGATATGATGGTTGATACTGTAGTTCAGTTCTGAGACTCGTAACCTTGTAGTACCTTAGCTTTGACTGAATTGACGCCACTGCTCTGGTTGGTTGAGGCGTCGCCGTGACGACGTGTCTCTGGTTGTTCCAGGTTTCAACCCCCGCTGGGACTGCAGCTTCACCTTCACCGTGTCTGGTTCCTGGGTTAGGGTTAGACTGGTTAGGGTTAGGCGTGTCTCTGGTTGGTTGTGGGGCGTCGTCATGACGACAGTTCTCTGGTTGTTCCAGGTTTCAACCCCCGCTGGGACTGCAGCTTCACCTTCACCGTCCAGTCCCCGGCGCTGGCGCTGGTCCGGTTCGTGGTGGAGGATCACGACTTCACCTCCAGAGACGACTTCCTGGGACAGTTCACGCTGCCGCTGGGCTGCCTGCGCTCAGGTAACCGTGGAAACCAACCCCCCCGCCCCCCCACACACACACACACACACACACACACACACACACACACACACACACACACACACACACACACACACACACACACACACCAACACACCTGCTCAGGTAACCATGGAAACCATGGAAACACCAAACACCCCTGTCATTACCCGATTTGAGTCACGCATGCGCAGTCACGTCCAACATCGTCGGCCATCTTGGAAAGCAACATACGGCAACACCACTTGGACAAACTACAGTTACGTCACCAGACTTGATAGTCAAGATCTAAACACACACTTGTTTTGATACACACTACTCACAATAAGTTAGGGATATTAATATTTACATGATTGCCTTTCCTAATTACTCATAGAACGAGTAATCTTCCATTTGTCAGCTTTTCCCAAACTGGGATGAAACTTTCTGGATTCCATGTAGGCATGGAGCTGATGGAAAAAATGAAAGTCGCTCATTTTAATCAATAATCGGGTAATGACAACACTCTCTACTTCTCCACTGACTGACTGATTTCCTGCTGAAATGCACAGCGAAAAGTGGCGCATGCGCGGTAGCGACTCACGTCGTGTAATGACAGTTTGTCCAAGTGGTGTTGCCGTATGTTGCTTTCCAAGATGGCCGACGATGTTGACTTTTTGAACAGCAAATTCAACTTTTACACAGAAAAACTAAATCAACAAAAGCTAAACCAGCGGATCCCCCGACTCTAACCTTCAAACTCTAAACTGCCACTTTAATAAGTCTCTATATTTAATTGATTTACCAGGAAACGGCATCAATACCTGAATTTTAGAGATGAACCAAGTGTTGCCAACTAGTGGCTGTTGGAGGAACTGCAGCTCAAAAATGATGAAAACCGAGTTAAAACGCCGAGACGCTGTTTTTCCTGACTGTCAAAGGTTATAAACGACTAAAACCACCAAAGATCCAGTTTTCAGGCCGACTAGTCGTCATTTCAGGAGTTACGTCGTTGATTAACGAGTAATTAACGAGTAAATGCAGGTTCTGGAGGAGCAGTCCAACCCGGAGCTCCAGATACCGCTCGTAAAGTTTGAAGAAAGACTTTTTCAACACCAAATTAAATTTTTATACAGAAAATAATGACAGTACGTCTGAAACAAATGATTATAACAATCTATTGGAGAGAAAAGGCCTGTTATTTAGCCTCATTAAACCATCATGTTGAAGTTTCATCCTAACTTTAACCTGCCGATCTTCACACACTTTTATACTCATTGGAGAAACTACGTTTCTACATTTTCTCTTATTTTCTTCCCTTTTCTTTCTCACCGGTATTTTTATGGGCATGCCAAGTAGTGGCATGACCATATTGCAATCGCCCAGAATGGCCCAAAGGGCAATGTTGCTAGCATTTTGCTAACAAGCTAAAGTCGCAAAAGTCCCACTGCGCACCAGCGGGTGTACAGCATGACCCTGCTCTGATGTGGAAAAAAAAAATCCCCAAAAACTAAAACACGGCCGGAAAAACGAGGAAAAACATGAAAATGAAGGCGATATATTAGTATACAGAAAAGGTTTCCCTTTTCTTATTCTTATTCCGCACTTTTTTTTGTCCGTTAATGCGGCCCGAACCGCAATGTGCACCCATGCATGGCATACATCGTTGGATGCGTCTCCATCGTGAATCGATGGGCATTACTTTTCTCCGTAATAGGGGTTACCGTGGCAACGCTAGTTGCCAAAAAGCAAAAAAAAAGGCGAAAATTCAGACGCTTATTGCTCGGCCAAACTTTATCGTAGAGACATCGCTCAAACTTTCAAACACTCAGCCCGATTGTCCCTAACCGACCGTACAACCTTATTATGCCAAGTATTACAGTTTTTGTGATATTGAACTTTCTTTTTTTTTTTTTTTTTCCGTTTGACTTTGGACGCTTGTTGCTAGGCAACAGGTTATCGTAGAGACATCGTACAAATGTTTCCCGACTCGGCACGCTGTGGACTTCAACATACTCAAATTTCATGAAGCTGCAATTTAAGGAAATTTTGTGTCAAAATCCAGGCCAAATGGCCCCATTCATTCGGATGGAGTTTTTTACCATGGTGAAAAAAAAACCTATCCGTTAACGTAGCCTGAACTGGAACGTGCACCCATACATGGCATACATCGTTGGATGCGTCTCCATCATGCCTCGATGGGCATTACTTTTCTCCGTAATAGGGGTTACCGTGGCAACGCTAGTTGCCAAAAAGCAAAAAAAAAGGCGAAAATTCAGACGCTTATTGCTCGGCCGAACTTTATCGTAGAGACATCATTCAAACTTTCAAACACTCGGCCCGATTGTCCCTAACCGACCGTACAACCTTATTATGCCAATTATTACAGTTTTTGTGATATTGACCTTTCATTTATTTTTTTTTTCCGTTTGACTTTGGACGCTTGTTGCTAGGCAACAGATTATCGTAGAAACATCGTACAAATGTTCCCTAACTCGGCACGCTGTGGACTTCAACATATTCAAATTTCATGAAGCTGGGATTTAAGGAAATTTTATGTCAAAATCCAGGCCAAATGGCCCCATTCATTCGGATGGAGTTTTTTACCATGGTGAAAAAAAAACCTATCCGTTAACGTAGCCTGAACCGGAACATGCACCCATACATGGCATACATCGTTGGATGCGTCTCCATCGTTCCTCGATGGGCATTACTTTTCTCAGTAAAAAGTGTTACCGTGGCAACGCTAGACGCCGAAAAGCAAAAAAAAAGGCGAAAATTCGAATGCTTATTGCTCGGCCGAACTTTATCGTAGAGACATTGTTGAAACTTTCAAACACTCGGCCCGATTGGCAGTAACGGCCCCTACAACCTCATTATGCTAATTACTACAGTTTTCGCGATATTGACCTTTCATTTTTTTTTTTTTTCTGTTTGAATTTGGACGCTTGTTGCTAGGCAACAGGTTCTCGTAGAGACATCGTACAAATGTCCCCTGACTCGGCACGCTGTGGACTTCAACATACTCAAATTTCATGAAGCTGGGATTTAAGGAAATTTTATGTCAAAATCCATGCCAAATGACCCCATTCATTCGGATGGGGTTTTTTACCATGGTGAAAAAAAACCTATCCGTTAACGTAGCCTGAACCGGAACATGCACCCATGCACGGCATACATCGTTAGATGCGTCTCCATCGTTCCTCGATGGGCATTACTATTCTCAGTCAAAAGCGTTACCGTGGCAACGCTAGATGCCAAAAAGCGCGTCCCATTAATAACTATTGGGAGCACAGGAATGAATGAAATACAACCGTAAACACCTCAAACTGACATAGAACCACCCTAAACAACCACTACAGCCCCAAACCAAAGCAGCGAGAGGGGACGAATGGGCGGTAGGGCATGCCCATATCAAAATTTCCAGAAATTTTCTAGTTACTTTTATTCTTAACTTTGTCCTGGGGAGTTAAGTTCAGCATTTAAAGATCTCTGTCTCCCTCTAGTGGTGAGATGGTGTAACGTCTAGACCTGGATGGAAGACCAACACTTTTTCACTTATTTCAATGATCTCTGACCTGCAGGTTGATGTTGAGGATGATTGACAGGTGTAACTGTGACCTCTAGGTTATTTAGGATGATTGACAGCTGTGATTGACAGGTGTATCTCTGACCTCTGACCTCCAGGTTATGATAATGAATGACAGGTCTATATTTAACCTTTAACCTCCAGGTTGATTGACAGCTGTGACCTCTGACCTCCAGGTTAATGTTGAGGATGATTGACAGGTGTATCTCTGACCTCAGGGTTATGATAATGATTGACAGGTCTATATTTAACCTCCAGGATGATTGACAGGTGTGTTTAACCTCTGACCTCCAGGTTACCGTCACGTGCGTCTCCTGAACCAGGACGGGTCCAGTTTGTCTCCGTCCTCCCTGTTCGTCCACCTGAAGGTGACGCCGGCCCAGACCGGCCCGTCCAGGTCCCCGGGTCCAGGACCAGCTCGGTCCCCCGGTCCAGGACCAGCCAGAACCACAGAGACCCGGTCCCCCGGTCCGGGTCCAGCTCGGTCCCCCGGTCCGGGTCCAGCCAAGTCCCCAGTCAAGTTTCCAGCCAAGTCCCTCAACAAGAAACCCTGATCCAGGTCCGGCCTCAGCTGCCTGGCGGGTCCCCCGTCTCCATCCGGACCCCGGGTCCAGGTCCAGGTCCCATAACTTTCACAATAAGAGTCCCAGGAACCGTGCATATACCTGTAAACATCTGTAAACATCTGTAAACCCGCCGGGTCACCGGACCGGCTCCGTCCAGAGAATCAGGACAAATACAGGAATTATCTAGAGTGTTCAACATATTAAACCTCAGAATCCAGTAATTATATTTTCATCAGTTTTGTTGCATGAGAGGAAGATTTAGTTCCTTCTAAAAGGTTCTGCCTCTTTACAAACGTCTCTGAAGTTTTATTTAAGTATTATTTAAGTATTTAAACCAGAACTGGACCAGGACAGAAACCATCCCAGAGGATTCTGGGAATCTTTAATAACCAGTATTTTACAATATCGACCACATGTGGAGTTTTTATTATTATTATTATTATTATTATTATTATTTGTATTTTTTAAAGCAGTTTTACTACAGAATAATGTTTTCTTCTTAAACCTGCAGGTTTAACGCTGAATCAGGTCCAGTTAACGGACCGAGCTGTAACTTTAACTTTAACTAAAACCAGCTCATGTTTCTGATCCGTCCTGCTGGATTATCTTTATTAATATAAATCGTCCTGCTGGATTATCTTTATTAATATAAATTATATATATTTATTCTTTCTTTTAATCAGGAAACTGAGACCAAAACTCGTGAAGAAGAACCAGAGTTTTTATCATCAAATCTGCTGCCTTTTATTAATAATAGTATTATTTTTGTTATTATTATTATTATCATTTTTATTTTTATGGTGGTTTAGTTTACCGAGCTGTACGTGTTTGTTGTGGTTGTTGTTGTAGAACCTGATCCTCCCTGGTTACCACGGTTACCATGGTAACCGTGGTTACTGTGGTAACCGTGGTTACTGAGTTTCCAAAGCTGCTGTTCTTCATATTGAGGTTTCTGATGAAAAAGGTGAAGGTTTTCCTGAAACTTTCCTGCTGAAACATCCAGTTTCTGAAGCTGAAACACCTTTTTATCACGTTTTTATCACGTTTTATCATGATTTTATCATGTTTTATCATGATTTATCACGATCATCGTGATAAAAACATTTTTTATCACGTTTTTATCTTGCTTTATCATGGTTTTATCACGTTTTTATCCCGATCATCGTGATAAAAACGTTTTTTATCACGTTTTTATCATGCTTTATCATGGTTTTATCACGTTTTTATCCCGATCATCATGATAAAAACGTTTTTATCCCATTTTTATCAGGGGGATCGAAGGAAAACAGACTCTTAAAGGTTTTAAGGAGCCGTAGAAAAACTTCCTGGATGTTCAGAAACACCAGAACGTCAGCGTTGCCGTGGAAACCACTGAGGACGATCCGGAGGAAAATCATCTCCATCATGTGATGGTTGCTAGGCAACAACCGTGACGATGACATCATCACCTCATAAAGGATATTAAACGGTTTTTAGGTCTTAAAATGCTGACGCATGTTTTTTATTCTATTTGCATTCTATTTTATTTGTATTAATAGTCTTTATTAGCTTTAAAGTGCACGAGCTGAACCGTCTCCAACCTCACGATGAATATTAATTTATAAAATACAATCAAATATGCAAAATTTGCATTTATTTTATTAAGTTTTATTAAGGTGAGAGAAGCGACGACGACTTCTAAACCACGACTTTAAAAAGAAAATGTTTAAACGTTTAAGTTAAAAAACTGCTCGGATTGACGATAAAAAGGAGTTGTTGAAATGTTGATGCATGTTTTTTATTCTATTTTATTTGTATTTATAGTCTTTATTAGCTTTAAAGTGCACGAGCTGAACCGACTCCAACCTCACGATGAATATTCATTTATAAAATACAATCAAATCTGTAAAACCAGCTGATCCAGATCAGACACGTTTTTACGCTGAAAACGTTTTATTATGTCAAACTTCTCTGGGGAAAACTTTAGTTTTTCAGCTTCTTCTTCTGCATAAACTGTATATTGTTGAAGTGTTGAGTATTTTGGTGCTGGAACTTCCTTTTCTCTGCTGTAAACGTATGAAGGCCAAAGTTTCAGGAGATTCCGGAGCTTTAAGAACTCCTGATTTGTTGATTTATGTTGATTTTGAACAGAATCTGTGCAGTTTTTTCTCCACCAGTTCCTTGAATTTGAGCTCATTTGTGTCTTTAAATAATTGTTTTTTTGTTGCTGCTTGTAATCAACTTTTTTTGGAGTAAGAATATTGGTTTGTCTTAAATGTTTGTCCCCAAACTTCTATAAAATATGTTATATATGGTTTTATTAAAGATTGATACGGGAGTTTTAGTGAGTTTAATGTTAGAATATTTTTACATTTATATTAAATTGCAACAGTTTTTGATATTTAGTTTTTTTAAGAAGTTGAGGCTTCCAGCAGTTTATGGTCAATAACTGAGAAATATCCAAGAAACGTATTAAAAAACACTCTTTCCACGCACGAAAAAATGCACGCACTTTTCAGCTTTTTTCGCGTTTTTTCGTGCTTTTTTTCGTGCGTGCATGCGTTCTTTCCTGCACGAAAAAACGCACGCACGCACGCACGCACGCACGAAAAAACGCAAACTTCCACATTATCTATAGTGATTTGTACACTTTGATTAATAGGTCGATTTCCAAAAATATTACATTTAGTTTTACTTATATTTAATAACTTATTCACACCAAACCACCTTTGTATTTGTTTAAGTTCAGTTTCTACTGTATTTAGGAGTTTTCTAGGAGTTTTCCTGAATCTCCTGAACTTTCTCCTCCACGTTCTGGTCTCTGTAAACTTAAAACGCCAAATAAATAAACCGGAATTGTTGATACCGTGTTTTGTCGTCTCTCTTAAAAACAAATAAGGAGAAATACATTTCAAATATATTATTTACAGCAGCTTTGACGTGCAGAACTATCAGACTTTCATAATAAAATATAAATATATGGATCCAGAAAGTCTGGGATTTTTATCAAATGGATTAAATCACTGACTCATTACGGCCCAAAAATCCACCTTTGTTAAGCGGTGGATCCTGTCAGCTTTATTAATATGTCTTAGCTTTATTAATGTTGTGCAACTCAAGAGGGGCTTTAGCTGATCCAGTTATCGAAGGGTTATTCATAATTTTATTAATAATAATTAATAATTAATAAAGTCGACTATTTATCAAATTGAATGACCAATATGATAAATAAAATCCTCGGGGCACCACCCTGGTCCTTAAGCAGGGAAATGATAACTTTTACAGCAGAATATCAGTCTCAGAAATTAAGGTTTATGCCTAATACAGTAATTGAAGGGGGAGATTCGAGCGCTGAGCTCTGTCTAACAAACCAATTGTGACCAAAATTTATATGAAACAACAGAAACCACTCATTAAAAATCAATCAGAATTTATTTACATACGGGTATCAAACCAGATGTAAATAAATACCCAAATAAATCCTGATGGCACACTACGTTATTATAAAACCATTAATTAACTAGAAAAACATCAATAGAAATGAAATGAAAGTTAAATGCACGGAATGAAAAAGAAATCAAAGCAATAATAAAGATGATAAAGAACACAATAATGATAATGTACAGTAATACGCATACAGTAATCTCATTAAACATAAGTTCAGCTTTTACACCGTTCTAACTGACTGATCGCCCAAACACAACCTCACGTCTCCTCTGGATTCTGGATCTGAGCTGCGGGTTCTGTCGGGGGTTCCAGTCCGATGCGGCCTCGTTCCTCTCGGCTTTCAGTCCCAGCAGTCTCTCGTCTCTCTCTCTTCTCCCGCGATCCCGCCCTGGTCAACGGAGCCTATCACGGCATCTCGGTGCGCGCGGGGTCCGGTCCACTCGTCGGCTGATGAGCGCCCGGGCCTCACGGACACAGGTGGCTGGGTGCTCCTCGGGCTGAGCTGGCAGACTGACCGGAGGATCAGGCCCTCCTCGGGAGAGAACTAAGAGCGGAGAGAGAAATTAGAAAGGAGAGAAAGTCGGGAGTGCAGTGCGCTCCGTGGTAACGGGTCTTACGCTCCGCCGGACACTCCAGGCTCGAAGCGGCTTCCCCCCCCCGTCCCGTCGCAGCGCTCAGGAATAAATGGGTAGATGCGGCCGCGGCTGCCTCGGTCGGCAGGCACGTCTTGTCCGGTCCGCTGTCTGAGGGAGAGAGCGAGCACTGGGCAGGAACGGGAGTTTGAGCTCCGCGGGCTGCGTGACGTCACCAGCCCCTGGCCAGCGATTGGGTGCTCGCCGCTTTTGGGCTTGCGGGCGGTTTTACTGTGAGGGACAGTTCCCCCCCTTCAGGACTCGCCGGACTGGTTTCCTGGGGGCTCCACTGCGTCTGAACCCCCCTGGTGTCGTAACCCCAGGGAGTCTGTTCTCTGGTCCCTTTGCGTTGGCTTTTCCTTTGTTCCTCCAGGAAAACCTGCTGATTTTGTGGGGCTGCACTGTGTCCGACCCCCCCCTGGTGTCGTAACCCCAGGGAGTCTGTTCTCTGGTCCCTTTGCGTTGTCTTTTCCTTTGTTCCCCTCTCAGGTCTGGCAGGAACCCTGCTGGGTTTGTGGGGGCTATACTGTGTCTGACCCCCCCCCAGGTGTCGTAAACCCCAGGGAGTCTGTTCTCTGGTCCCTTTGCGTTGTCTTTTCCTTTGTTCCCCCCTCAGGTCTGGTAGGAACCCTGCTGGGTTTGTGGGGGCTATACTGTGTCTGACCCTCCCAGGAGTCGTAAACCCCAGGGAGTCTGTTCTCTGGTCTGGAGCCATGCAGCGGGGGTCATAAACTTTGGCTTGGCTTCGGCCCTTTACTTGGTCCAAGAGCCGGAAATGTTCACCCAATATCACATATGTTATGAATTCATAATCATATGGACGGTGGTCCAACATTAATATGTTATAGCTTTATTATTATATTATAGCTTTATTACTATGTCATAGCTTTATTAATATGTCATCCCTTTATTAATATGTCTTAACTCAGCGGTCGGCAAGCCAAAATGTTTTAGATCCATATTGGACCAAAAACAAAACAAATATGTTGGAGCCGCAAAAAATGAAAAGTCTTGTATCAGAATTAGAATGAAGACAAATGGCGAAAGGCGAAATGTTGAGATTAATGTTGAAGTACAATTTAGAGAAAAAAGTCGAAATGTCGAGAAAAAAGTCGAAATGTCGAGAAAAAAGTCGAAATGTTGAGAAAAAAGATGGGAAAAATGGAAGGATGGAAGTGTTTCCTGTTATATTGCTGTACTACTGTTGTATCTTGTGAGGGGGTAACCGAGCAACAGCGGCCTCCACAGAGCTCCACAACAACCAGACAACTTTAGAAGTCAGACTTTTATTAACATTAGTTCCAAACATCACCATTTCCAGGTAGAAAAACAATAAAAACACTCGTACAGTCCAGTTCCCCCTGGTGGGGTTGGTTCCCGGTCCAGGTTCCCGGTGGGGAGTCCCGGTGGTGGGGTTGGTTCCCGGTCCCGGGTCCTAGTCCTCCGGCCCCCCCACTGGGGGCCCCTAATCGTCCTGCCCCCCCTTCAGGCTGGACCTCTGCTTCCTCTGCTCCGCCTGCCCTTTGACCCGGAACAGCTTCTTCCGGATCTCCTTCTCCCTCCTCATCCGCTCCTCCGCCTGCTGCTGCTTCTGCTGCAGGAACAGCTTGTGCTGCGACCGATGCTGCGCCTGCAGCTTCTTCTTCCGCTGGTTGTGGACGGTGCTGAGAGCCTGCAGCAGCGCCGCCACCTGGTGGACGGGAGGGGAACCACACGGTTAACACGCTGGTTGGCGCACCCATGCACGAAAAAACTAACGCACGCACGAAAAAACGCAGGCGTGAAAAAACGAACGAAAGCACGGAAAAACGCACGCACGCACGGAAAAACGCACGCACGCAAGAACGCGCGCACCACGAAAGAACGCACGCACGCGCAAAAGAACGCACGCACGAAAGAACGCACGCACGAAAACAAGCACGAAAGAACGCACCCACGCACGCACGAAAACACGCACGAAAGAACGCACGCACGCACGCACGCACGAACGAAAGAATGCACGGACGAAAACACGCACGAAAGAACGCACCCACGCACGCACGAAAACACGCACAAAAGAACGCACGCACGAAAACACGCACGAAAGAACACACCCACGCACGAAAGAACGCACGCGCAAAAAGAACGCACGCACGAAAGAACGCATGCACGAAAGAACGCACGCGCAAAAGAACGCACGCGCAAAAGAACGCACGCACGAAAGAACGCACGCACGCGCAAAAGAACGCACGCACGAAAAACACGCACGAAAGAACACACCCACGCACGAACGCACGCACGAAATACCGCACGCACGCACAAAAGAACGCACGCACAAAAGAACGCACGCACAAAAGAACGCACGCACGCACAAAAGAACGCACGCACAAAAGAACGCACGCACGCACGAACGCACGAAAGAACGCACGCACGCACGCACGCACGCACGCACGCACGCACGCACACACAAAATCACCGGGGGTCTCTGCAGGAAGGTTCTAGGTTCTAGTCCAGGTCCAGGTTCTCACCTTCCTCTCGTGCGGTTCCCGGATCACCGGGGGTCTCTGCAGGTCCCGGGTCTAGTTCTAGGTCTAGGTTCTAGTCTAGGTCTAGGTTCTAGTCCAGGTCTAGGTTTCACGCACGCACGAAAACACGCATGAAAGAACACACCCACGCATGAAAGAACACACGCACGAAAGAACGCACGCACGAAAGAACGCACGCACGAAAGAACGCACGCACGAAAGAACGCACGCACGAAAGAACGCACGCACGAAAGAACGCACGCACGAAAGAAAGAACGCACGCACGAAAGAAAGAACGCACGCACGAAAGAACGCACGCGCAAAAAGAACGCACGCACGAAAGAACGCACGCACGAAAGAACGCACGCACGAAAGAAAGAACGCACGCACGAAAACACGCACGAAAGAACGCACGCACGCACGCACGCACAAAAGAACGCACGCACGCACAAAAGAACGCACGCACGCACAAAAGAACGCACGCACGCATGCGCGAAAGAACGCACGCACGCACAAAAGAACGCACGCACGCACAAAAGAACGCACGCACGCACAAAAGAACGCACGCACGCACAAAAGAACGCACGCACAAAAAAATGCACGAAAGAATGCACGTGCGCACGCACGCACAAAATCACCGGGGGTCTCTGCAGGAAGGTTCTAGGTTCTAGTCCAGGTCCAGGTTCTCACCTTCCTCTCGTGCGGTTCCCGGATCACCCGGGGTCTCTGCAGGTCCCGGGTCGGGCCCTCCTTCTTCTGCTGCTGCTTGGGTTTGCTCTTGAAGGGCAGGGCCTTCTGCAGGTGGTTGGGGATGTGGAGCCGGTTGAAGGTCCGCGGGGCCCGGGCGATCGGCTGGAGGAGAGAGAGAAGAACATGATCAGAACCAACCCTCCAGACCAGACCAGGTCTGGACCAGACCGACCCGGACCAGCCGGTTGAAGGTCCGCGGGGCCCGGGCGATCGGCTGGAGGGAGAGAGACAAAAATATAAACTTCATCCTTCCTAAACCTGGCCTAAATCTGGACGATCGGCTGGAACAGAGACAAAAAAAATTCAAAAAATGTTATTACTTGCGTATAAAGCCCAAAACGGCTCAGCTCCGCAGTATTTACAAGACCTGATAGAGCCTTATGTTCCTGGCAGAGCTCTAACGGGCTTTTCTGCATAAGTAGCTACTAGGCAATGTTCATGCTAAATTTGGTGCTTGTCTCACAAAGTGAACGATTCTCCTGAAAACCTGAATTCATTTCCCTCACTAGAAAGAAATTAGCTCAATTAAAGTAGAATATAATATTAATAATATTATTAATTAATAATTATTAATTAATAATATTAAAGTATAATATGTTTTATAGTTTCTTTATGAAATGCGCATTTTTTGCGCTAAAGGGTCAAAGTGTAACAATGATTCTAACTGTCCCGGAGGGTTAATAACCCCAAACAATGACCAGAACCGGACCAGACCAGAACCAGACCGGGACCAGGACTCACCTTGTACAGAGAGTCCGTGTTGGGCCGGTTCCGGACCCCCAGGTCCTGCTTCAGCTGGCCCAGAGTCCTCATGCCGGACCAGCCGTCCTTCTGACCCGCCGGCAGCAGCAGAGACGTGACCGGGTTGTAGAGCTGCGGTACCGAGACCGGGAACCAGGACCGGAGGAAGACAATATCTACAGAACCAGATAGAACACTGTTAGAACCAGAACCAGAACCGGGAACCAGGACCGGAGGAACACGATGTCTGGGGGAATAAAGAACTGTTAGAACCAGAACCAGTACCGGGAACCAGGACCGGAGGAACACGATGTCTGGGGGAATAAAGAACTGTTAGAACCAGAACCAGTACCGGGAACCAGGACCGGAGGAAGATAATATCTGCAGAACCAGAGAACTGTTAGAACCAGAACCAGGAACCTTCCTGAACATATTTACTGGATGTAAATCATAAATGAAACACGCTGATTGATAATAAAAACCTCTAAGTGATGCAAAGTTTCGTTGCCCATTATTTAACACTTTAATTTCTAATCGCTGAGTAGAATAATTATTGATTGACTGATTGGTTCCACAGATGAGAAGCAGCCAGACAGACGACTGAACCCAAAGCCTAATAATCTTCAGCTCCTCTGTAACCTTTTTGATATTTATCAATAAAATCAGAGTTGGTGGACGTTTGATCCCACATTCATCAATATTCACCAATATTTATCAAGATTAATCAATATTCACCAATATTCACCAATATTCACCAATATTTACCAATATTTACCAATATTCACCAATATGTATCAATATTCACCAATATTCACCAATATTTATCAATATTCACCAATATTTACCAATATTCGTCAATATTCACCAATATTCACCAATATTCACCAATATGTATCAATATTCACCAATATGTATCAATATTCACCAAGATTCATCAATATTCAACAATATTCATCAATATTCAACAATATTCATCAATATTTACCAATATTTACCAATATTCGTCAATATTCGTCAATATTCAACAATATTCACCAATATTCATCAATATTCACCAATATTCACCAATATTCACCAATATTCATCAATATTCACCAATATTCACCAATATGTATCAATATTCACCAATATTCACCAATATTCACCAATATGTATCAATATTCATCAATATTCACCAATATTCACCAATATTCACCAATATTCACCAATATTCATCAATATTCACCAATATTCACCAATATGTATCAATATTCACCAATATTCACCAATATTCACCAATATTCATCAATATTCACCAATATTCACCAATATTCATCAATATTCATCAATATTCACCAATATTCATCAAGATTCACCAATATTCACCAATATGTATCAATATTCACCAATATTCACCAATATGTATCAATATTCACCAATATTCACCAATATGTATCAATATTCACCAATATGTATCAATATTCACCAATATGTATCAATATTCACCAATATTCACCAATATTCACCAATATTCACCAATATTCACCAAGATTCACCAATATTCACCAATATTCACCAAGATTCATCAATATTCACCAATATTCACCAATATTCACCAATATTCACCAATATTCACCAATATTCACCAATATGTATCAATATTCACCAATATTCACCAATATGTATCAATATTCACCAATATTCACCAATATGTATCAATATTCACCAATATTCATCAATATTCATCAATATTCACCAATATTCATCAAGATTCACCAATATTCACCAATATGTATCAATATTCACCAATATTCACCAATATGTATCAATATTCACCAATATGTATCAATATTCACCAATATGTATCAATATTCACCAATATTCACCAATATTCACCAATATTCACCAAGATTCATCAATATTCACCAATATTCACCAATATTCACCAAGATTCACCAAGATTCATCAATATTCACCAATATTCACCAATATTCACCAAGATTCATCAATATTCACCAAGATTCATCAATATTCACCAAGATTCACCAATATTCACCAAGATTCATCAATATTCACCAATATTCACCAATATTCACCAATATTCACCAATATTCACCAAGATGCATCAATATTCACCAATATTCACCAATATTCACCAATATTTACCAATATGTATCAATATTCACCAATATGTATCAATATTTACCAATATTCATCA
This sequence comes from Cololabis saira, assembly GCF_033807715.1. Classification (NCBI taxonomy): domain Eukaryota; kingdom Metazoa; phylum Chordata; class Actinopteri; order Beloniformes; family Belonidae; genus Cololabis; species Cololabis saira. Next base: position 1,382,827 of record NC_084605.1, on the reverse strand, counting down.
ATATTCACCAATATGTATCAATATTCACCAATATTCATCAATATTCATCAATATTCACCAATATGTATCAATATTCACCAATATTCATCAATATTCATCAATATTCACCAATATTCACCAATATTCACCAATATGTATCAATATTCACCAAGATTCATCAATATTCACCAATATTCACCAAGATTCATCAATATTCACCAAGATTCACCAATATTCACCAATATTCACCAATATTCACCAAGATGCATCAATATTCACCAATATTCACCAATATTCACCAATATGTATCAATATTCACCAATATTCACCAATATTCACCAATATGTATCAATATTCACCAATATTCACCAATATTCATCAATATTCATCAAGATTCACCAATATTCACCAATATTCACCAATATGTATCAATATTCATCAAGATTCACCAATATTCACCAATATGTATCAATATTCATCAAGATTCACCAATATGTATCAATATTCACCAATATTCACCAATATTCACCAATATGTATCAATATTCATCAATATTCACCAATATTCACCAATATGTATCAATATTCACCAATATTCACCAATATGTATCAATATTCACCAATATGTATCAATATTCACCAATATTCACCAATATTCACCAATATGTATCAATATTCACCAATATTCACCAATATTCACCAATATTCATCAATATTCACCAATATTCATCAATATTCACCAATATGTATCAATATTCACCAATATTCACCAATATGTATCAATATTCATCAATATTCACCAATATTCACCAATATTCATCAATATTCACCAAGATTCACCAATATGTATCAATATTCACCAATATTCACCAATATGTATCAATATTCACCAATATTCACCAATATTCACCAATATGTATCAATATTCACCAATATTCACCAATATTCATCAATATTCACCAATATTCATCAAGATTCACCAATATTCACCAATATGTATCAATATTCACCAATATTCACCAATATTCACCAATATGTATCAATATTCACCAATATGTATCAATATTCACCAATATGTATCAATATTCACCAATATTCACCAATATTCACCAATATTCACCAAGATTCATCAATATTCACCAAGATTCACCAATATTCACCAATATTCACCAATATTCACCAAGATGCATCAATATTCACCAATATTCACCAATATTCACCAATATGTATCAATATTCACCAATATTCACCAATATGTATCAATATTCACCAATATTCACCAATATTCATCAAGATTCACCAATATTCACCAATATGTATCAATATTCATCAAGATTCACCAATATTCACCAATATGTATCAATATTCACCAATATTCACCAATATGTATCAATATTCACCAATATTCACCAATATTCATCAAGATTCACCAATATTCACCAATATGTATCAATATTCATCAAGATTCACCAATATTCACCAATATGTATCAATATTCACCAATATTCACCAATATGTATCAATATTCACCAATATTCAACAATATTCACCAATATTCATCAATATTCACCAATATTCATCAATATTCACCAATATGTATCAATATTCACCAATATTCACCAATATGTATCAATATTCATCAATATTCACCAATATTCACCAATATTCATCAATATTCACCAATATGTATCAATATTCACCAATATTCACCAATATGTATCAATATTCACCAATATTCACCAATATTCACCAATATGTATCAATATTCACCAATATTCACCAATATTCATCAATATTCACCAATATTCATCAAGATTCACCAATATTCACCAATATGTATCAATATTCACCAATATTCACCAATATTCACCAATATGTATCAATATTCATCAATATTCACCAATATTCACCAATATGTATCAATATTCACCAATATGTATCAATATTCACCAATATGTATCAATATTCACCAATATTCACCAATATTCACCAATATTCACCAAGATTCATCAATATTCACCAAGATTCATCAATATTCACCAAGATTCACCAAGATTCACCAAGATTCATCAATATTCATCAATATTCACCAAGATTCATCAATATTCACCAAGATGCATCAATATTCACCAATATCCATCAATACAGGGCTTGGTCGTCTTGACGTCATCACTTGGCGGAGCCGCCATGTTGGAAGCTACATTAGCTACATTAGCTAGCTTAGCTGCTCCTCGGACCGCTGTAACAGACGAGCTCCCTCTTCGTTGTGTCTGACTTCTAATAGTTACTCTCCGTTATTATTTTTCTAGTTAAAAGCACACGTGTAGCATGCTGCTACAAACAAAGTGCTAACAGTTGCTAGAACGGAGCGCAGCTTAGCTTTGACCAGATAACCGTGTTCCCGCCGTTTTACAGCTTTATGATCTGAAACTCCTGCAGCCAAACATTTGTGAATGGATGAATGAGACTCTAACGACTAATAACTACGGAACTGCTCCCAAGTGTAGCGCTCACACCGCTAACGAGCTAGCCTAAGACGTGGGTTGTGCAGAACTGCAGCAGTTAGTCCTCATCGGAGCTCCACTCTTTAGCAGGGATTTCATTCGGATCCAAACCGTTAATAATCATTATTTTCTCCATATTCCGCTCCCTGGCTTCCTTGTTTAAGGTTCCCGGTAAATTCCAGTTCCTTTCCGGCATTTTAACATTTTTTTTTTAACGTTCCGTCTGTTAGCTTGCTGCTACCACACTGCTGTTTGTTTACAGTCACGAGGCTGCCAACATGGCCGCCGCGTCCCAGAATGCACCTTGGTGACGAGCCCTTTTCGTCAACATTCATCAATATTCCAAATCTGTTCAGATTCTCGCCAGCACACTAGGGGATTGTGGGTAATAATCAGAGGGGATTGTGGGTAATAATCAGAGGGGATTGTGGGTAATAATCAGAGGGGACTGTGGGTAATAATCAGAGAGGATTGTGGGTAATAATCAGAGACGATTGTGGGTAATAATCAGAGACGATTGTGGGTAATAATCAGAGAGGATTGTGGGTAATAATCAGAGAGGATTGTGGGTAATAATCAGAGAGGATTGTGGGTAATAATCAGAGGGGATTGTGGGTAATAATCAGAGGGGATTGTGGGTAATAATCAGAGAGGATTGTGGGTAATAATCAGAGAGGATTGTGGGTAATCAGAGAGGATTGTGGGTAATAATCAGAGGGGATTGTGGGTAATAATCAGAGGGGATTGTGGGTAATCAGAGGGGATTGTGGGTAATAATCAGAGAGGATTCTGGGTACTAATCAGAGAGGATTGTGGGTACTAATCAGAGAGGATTGTGGGTAATAATCAGAGGGGATTCTGGGTACTCACCGCTCATCAGCAGCCGGTCCTCAAACGTGGCCCGGTACGACCCCGGGGGGGTCCGGAGGGCCTTCTTGATCTGACCTCTGACCCCCGACACCGTCCTCACCGACGCTCCTTCAAACTTAGCTACTTCCAGCTCAGAGTGGAACATTCCCTGGAGAGAGAGAGGGGGGTTAGGGTTAGACCTGGACCTGGACCTGGTCTGGACCTGGGGGTTAGACCTGGACCTGGACCTGGTCTGGACCTGGGGGTTAGACCTGGACCTGGACCTGGGGGTTAGACCTGGACCTGGACCTGGACCAGGGGGGTCTGGGAGGTCTAGGGGGTCTAGGAGGACCAGCAAGATCCAGTTCAGACCAGTTCCTACCTTAACAAAGCAGGTGTTCTTGAAGATCTTGTCCGGATACCCGACCAGCTTCAGCTTCTTCACGATGGTGACGGACTTGTCCAGGTCCAGGACCACGCCGGTGGCCGCGATCCGGAAGTTGGACTGGGGGGACAGAGGAAGACCTGTTACAGGGACCCTGGAACCCCTGCAGACCCTGTTCTAGACCTGCAGGTGTGCTGGTCTAGAACAGGGTCTGCAGGTAGACCTGCAGGTCCAGAAGGGGGTCCAGCAACCGCCGGCCCTGGGGACTCACCTTGACTCCGTGGACGGTCTGCAGAGCCAGGAACCCGGTTCCCTGGGGGGTGATGGGACCTGCAGAGACAGGACAGATCACTGTAGAGGGACCGGCGAACCACCAGGAACCACCAGGAACCACCAGGAACCACCAGGAACCACCAGGACACCAGATAAACGTCTGGTTCTTCTTCCGCCTCTCTGCGTGCGTTTTTTCGTGCGTGCATGCGTTTTGCGTGCGTTTTGCGTGCATTTTGCGTTTGTTCGTGCGTTCGTGCGTTTTCCGTGCGTTTTTGCGTGCGTGCGTTTTGCGTGCGTTCGTGCGTTTTTTCGAGCATTTTTTGCACGCGTTTTGCGTGCGTTTTTTTGGGCGTTTTTGCGTGCGTGCGTTCGTTTTTGCGTGCATTTTGCGTTTGTTTGTGCGTTTTTGCGTGCGTTTTCCGTGCGTTTTTGCATGCGTGCGTTTTCCGTGCGTTTTGCGTGCGTTCGTTTTTGCATGCGTTTTGCGTGCGTTCTGCGTGCGTGCGTGCGTTTTGCATGCGGGCGGGCGTGCGTTTTGCGTGCGTTCGTGCGTTTTTCCGAGCATTTTTTGCACGCGTTTTGCGTGCGTTTTTTTGGGCGTTTTTGCGTGCGTGCGTGCGTTCGTTTTGCGTGCGTGCGTTCGTTTTTGCGTGCATTTTGCGTTTGTTCGTGCGTTTTTGCGTGCGTTTTCCGTGCGTTTTTGCATGCGTGCGTTTTTGCGTGCGTGCGTTTTTCGTGCGTTTTTCGTGCGTTTTTGCGTGCGTTTTGCGTGCGTTCGTTTTTGCATGCGTTTTGCGTGCGTTCGTTTTTGCATGCGTTTTGCGTGCGTTCTGCGTGCGTGCGTGCGTTTTGCATGCGGGCGGGCGTGCGTTTTGCGTGCGTTCTGCGTGCGTTCATTCTTTCGTGCGTTTTCGACATTTCCACTTTTTTCTCAAAATTTCCACTTTTTTTCCTCATGTCATCATGTCAACCAGGTCCCCGAGGAACCACCAGGAACAAGATAAACGTCTGGTTCTTCTTCCGGCTCTCGGTGAAGGCGGAGGCTTTTCTGCTCCTCTCCCTTCTCTATCTTCCCTGCTGCTGCTTTTGTCCTGTCTCGTCTTCAGAGTCTCTTCTTTTCACTCCTCCCAAATTCTACAATCATGGAATTGATTAACTGGTCTCTCAGCACAATTGACCAAATTTTTGCGACGAGAAGTCAGGGGGTAAGGTTGGTGATTGGTGATTCTGTCTGTCGAGGACGTTGAAGATGCTTCATAATTGGATTTATGATAGCGGGATTTCTCCTAATCGGAGGAGGGGATTCCTGGTGTACCGACAAACGCGTAAGTCGTCGACATTGATGAACCAGAGACTGAAGGCAGACGGAAAATTACTGGAGTCTGCCTGTTTTCTTTTCAATACACATATTGATTCTATAATCTGACCTTGACAGGGCGGTTTGGCCGATCGCTCTGGTCACAATCTCCCTGGTGGAATGTAAAGTCACAATCTCCCTGGTGGAATGTAAAGTCACAATCTCCCTGGTGGAATGTAAACAAGGTGACTCTGCCCCCACTAACCCTCCCCTCTCAGGAACATCTGTGGACCTGTTTCAGAACTGACCGAGCCGTCTGATAACATCAAGGGCCCCGGCCCCCCGGGCCCCCTCTTACCCCAGATGGAGGCCCCCTGGCCCCCCCTGGGCCCCCAGGGCCCCCCGGCCCCCCCAGGACCGGTTCTTACCCCAGATGGAGGCCCCCTGGCCCCCCGGCCCCCCCAGGAACAGTTCTTACCCCAGATGGAGGCCCCACAGTGCATGTGCAGGGGCGAGTACTTGAGCAGCCGGTTCCGGCCGTTGTGGTCCTGGATGTGGAACAGCGGGACCGTCTGGAACCGTCTCCAGCCCAGAGACAGAATCAGGGGGTCCCGGGTCTTCAGGGTCCGCGGGTACCAGCGGTGCTTCTTCAGACGCATCTGGAACAGAACGGTTACCACGGTTACCACAGTTACCACGGTACCAGCGGTGCTTCTTCAGACGCAACTGCAACGGTCGGAGGTTTGGTTGGAGTCGGTGACGACACGAAGAACCAGGGGTACCAGGGGCCACAGCAGCAGGTTACCGCGGCTGTGTGTACATTTGTTTTCCTTTTTTTATTATTATTTGTATTAATTTTTATTTTTTCAATTTATTTTTCTTTTAATATTTTTTTAAATTGTATTTATTGTCTTATTTTATTTGGTTTTATTTCATTTATTTTTAAATTGTTTTTAATTAATTATTTATTTTATCTTTTCAATTTTATTTTATTATTATTTTATTGTATTACTTTTATTTTTTTTTTATGTCTGAATGAGTGGGTACATGATGGCGGATTTATTCTATTCGGATTTAAAATCGGAATAAACCAGCCACTTACTTGGGAATTAAGTTAAATTCAGAATTAGGTGTTTACATGGTAATTTTTACTTAATTTAAATCGGATTTAATTTTAATTCTGAATTAAAGAGGAATTAAACTTCCCATGTAAACTCATTCTCTGGTTACCGTGGCTACGCCCCTCCCCCCCAGGTAGCCCCCTCACCCCCAGGTAGCCCAGGTAGCCCCCTCACCTGCAGGTAGCCCACGTTGCCCTCGCTGCAGCCCAGGCCCCCGAGGATTATGGGATAGCGCGGGTCGAAGCGGCTGACGAACTCGCAGGGCAGCGCGGGAATCTCCACCCGGACGTACATGCCGGCTCTGAAACCCTCGTACTGGACCCGGATCTCGTCGTCCAGGCCCTGGAACTCCACCCGGTTGATCTGGGGGAGGAGGGGGGGGGGGGGGGGCAGGGGGAGAGGGGTCAGAGGTCAGGGGTCAACGGTCAACACTCACATAGACACTCAGGGACGGCTTCTTTCCCAAAGCTGGGAACTTTCTCAACCAATAAGCTCCTCGTACTGGGCAATATTCTTTCACTCAATCATATGAATTATTATTCTCTCATTCACTCATAGTGTATATTTATATTTCCTGTTTCTTATTTTATTTTTTACACAGTTTTTACATGTGTGCACTTCTAAACTCTGACGTGGCTGAAGGGATCAGTATGGAGCTAGAACAGTCTCACAAGTCACAAATCCACAGAACGATTCTCACGTGTGTAGGACAAGATACACGGGAGGAGAGGAGATCGGTAAAGAAAACAGCGCAATCGGAGAATTGTCCCACGCATTTGTGGATCATTTCGTCCCGTGCATTCGTGGATCGGCGTGTGCATTCGTGGATCTTGTTCTGTGCATTTGCGGATCGGCGTGTGCATTTGCGGATCGGCGTGTGCATTTGTGGATCGGCGTGTGCATTTGTGGATCGGCGTGTGCATTTGTGGATCGGCGTGTGCATTTGTGGATCGGCGTGTGCATTTGTGGATCGGTGTGTGCATTTGTGGATCGGTGTGTGCATTTGTGGATCGGCGTGTGCAGAAAACATCCGTTTGATGGGGATATTCCGTTACGTTTACATGACCCAATATTCAGGTTTAAAGCAGTAACCCAGGGCTCATACTGGGGTTTTAAAAACCTGAATATGAGCAAATTCTGGTTATTCAAAGGGGTTATTGGTGTTTACATGGCCGTGGAACCGGGTTATTGATCATATTCAGGTTATTGGTGTTTACATGGCCGTGGAACCGGGTTATTGATCATATTCAGGTTTTAAAAGGTTATTGATGCTGGAAACACAGTCACTGTCATCCTCCCTGGAGGAATAAAAACAAGACGCTCTGCTCCCACTAGCCGACACACACACACCTGGGCCCCGCCCCCTCCCCAAGCCTCTCCCCAGGCCCCGCCCCCTCCCTAAGCCCTGCCTCCTAGGGCTGCACGATTCTGGACAAAATGAGAATCACGATTTTTTTGCTTAGAATTGAGATCACGATTCTCTCACGATTTTTTTCCAATATAAAATATATTGCACTTATTACTTTAACTTTGCAACAGCTGAACAAAAATATAATAAAAATAAACATCTCTTGTCTTCTTTACACAAACCTTTGAATAATTTAAACAATAATAACAATTTTGAACAATATTTGTTCCTCCCTGAGTTGAACACCCTTTCAGAAAGGGGACTTGTAACAGATCCTGTAGTTCTGAGGCAACAAATTATTCCTCTGGCTGCTTTTTGCTGTAACAGCTGACATTGAACATAAAAACAATAAACATCTCTCTTGTCTTTAAATAATTTTAACAATAACAATTTTAACAATATTTATGTGCAATATGTGTCAGGTGATGAGAAAGGTAGATGTTTCTCCAAATGTAATCCACAATCATTAACAAAATATAACAAACATGACAACATGATAGTTGAGCATGACAGGACTACAACAACCTAGAACATAGGCCTAGTCCTTTTTTATGCAGCCATCTTTAAAAAAAAAAAAAAAAAAAAAAAAAAAAAAAATTAAATCGTCGTCATTTGGAAATGAGATCGCGTTCAAGCATGAATCGAGATCGCGATTTTTTAACGATTAATCGTGCAGCCCTACTGCCTCCCTAAGCCCCGCCCCCTCACCTGGGCCTGCTTCTGCAGCTCCTCCTTCAGGCCCCGCCCCCTCCTCCCTAAGCCCCGCCCCCTCACCTGGGCCTGCTTCTGCAGCTCCTCCTTCAGGCCCCGCCCCCTCCTCCCTAAGCCCCGCCCCCTCACCTGGGCCTGCTTCTGCAGCTCCTCCTTCAGGCCCCGCCCCCTGTCTAAGCCCCGCCCCCTCACCTGGGCCTGCTTCTGCAGCTCCTCCTTCAGGCCCCGCCCCCTCCCTAAGCCCCGCCCCCTCACCTGGGCCTGCTTCTGCAGCTCCTCCTTCAGGCCCCGCCCCCTCCTCCCTAAGCCCCGCCCCCTCACCTGGGCCTGCTTCTGCAGCTCCTCCTTCAGGCCCCGCCCACTGTCTAAGCCCCGCCCCCTCACCTGGGCCTGCTTCTGCAGCTCCTCCTTCAGGTCATCAAAGTACGTGGCGTCCTTGTCGTCGTCGTCGTACTCGGAGTCGAAGCGCTGCTTCAGCCGCCGCTTCTTCTCCAGACGCTTGTTCTTCAGGAGCTCGTCGTCGTCCAGCCTCACCGGGGGGGACTCCTCATCTTCATCATCATCATCCTCCTCCTCCTCCTCATCATCCTCACCGCCCTGCTGCTCAGAGAGAGAATATTTGAGTGGGTAGGTCAGTCGGTCGGTCGGTAGATATTCTCCTCCACCAGAGTTCCTACCTCCCGGTCCTTCGGCCCCCCCTGGTTCTTGTTTTTGTGAACTTCTCCAGTCTCCAGGTCTTCAAAGTCCCCGAACATCTCGTCTGTCGGAGCAGGAGGAGAATCGTTACCGTGGTGACCAACGACCGTTACCGTGGTGATCCAACCCCCCCCAGACCCCTCAGACGGTCCAGTCCTCACCGTCCTCCTGCAGCAGCGTAGCGGCGTCTCGATCTTCCTCCCACTTCCCCGTCACAAAGCAGTCCCTGATGGAGGACAGAGTCTGGAACAGAGGGTTGGAGTTAGACCTGGACCTGGACCTGGTACTGGTCCTGGTCTGGACCAGATTTAGGCCACGTTTCCACGTAGCCGGGTATTTACAGAAACAGATATTTCCCCCTCTCCGTTTATAAAAATACCATCATTTCCAGGAACCTGCATAAATATCTGTTAAGGTGCTATGAGCAGCCAAACCTACAGGGGGCAGTGTAACGAGAAGATAAAGTCATGCTAGCCAATCAGAATCCTGGAAAAAACATCAACAAATGACACGAGTAACTTCCAGTTACTTCCAAGATGAACCAGAGTCTTTGGTTTGGAGTGACAGAGAAGTGGAGTTACTTTTAACATTTCGACTTTTTTCTCAACATTTCAATGTCAACTCTTTTCTCAAAATTCAGACTCTTTTCTCAAAATGTCAACTCTTTTCTCAAAATGTCAACTCTTTTCTCAACATTCCAACTCTTTTCTCAAAATTCCAACTCTTTTCTCAAAATTCCAACTCTTTTCTCAAAATTCCAACTCTTTTCTCAAAATTCCAACTCTTTTCTCAAAATTCTCAACATTTCGACTTTCTTTCGCAAAATTCCGACTCTTTTCTCAAAATTCAGACTCTTTTCTCAAAATGTCAACTCTTTTCTCAAAATGTCAACTCTTTTCTCAACATTCCGACTCTTTTCTCAAAATGTCAACTCTTCTCAAAATGTCAACTCTTCTCAAAATGTCAACTCTTTTCTCAAAATGTCAACTCTTTTCTCAAAATGTCAACTCTTTTCTCAACATTCCGACTCTTTTCTCAAAATGTCAACTCTTCTCAAAATTCCAACTCTTTTCTCAAAATTCCAACTCTTTTCTCAAAATTCCGACTCTTTTCTCAAAATTCCGACTCTTTTCTCAAAATTCCGACTCTTTTCTCAAAATTCCAACTCTTTTCTCAAAATTCCAACTCTTTTCTCAAAATTCCAACTCTTTTCTCAAAATTCCAACTCTTTTCTCAAAATTTCAACTCTTCTCTAAAAAATTTCGACTCTTTTCTCAAAATTCCAACTCTTTTCTCAAATTTCTCAACATTTCGACTTTCTTTCGCAAAATTCCGACTCTTTTCTCAAAATTCAGACTCTTTTCTCAAAATGTCAACTCTTTTCTCAAAATGTCAACTCTTTTCTCAACATTCCGACTCTTTTCTCAAAATGTCAACTCTTCTCAAAATGTCAACTCTTCTCAAAATGTCAACTCTTTTCTCAAAATGTCAACTCTTTTCTCAAAATGTCAACTCTTTTCTCAACATTCCGACTCTTTTCTCAAAATGTCAACTCTTCTCAAAATGTCAACTCTTCTCAAAATGTCAACTCTTTTCTCAAAATTCCAACTCTTTTCTCAAAATTCCAACTCTTTTCTCAAAATTCCAACTCTTTTCTCAAAATTCCAACTCTTTTCTCAAAATTCCAACTCTTTTCTCAAAATTCCAACTCTTTTCTCAAAATTCCAACTCTTTTCTCAAAATGTCAACTCTTTTCTCAAAATGTCAACTCTTTTCTCAAAATGTCAACTCTTTTCTCAAAATGTCAACTCTTCTCAAAATGTCGACTCTTCTCAAAATGTCGACTCTTTTCTCAACATTCCGACTCTTTTCTCAACATTCCGACTCTTTTCTCAACATTCCGACTCTTTTCTCAACATTCCGACTCTTTTCTCAACATTCCGACTCTTCTCTCAACATTCCGACTCTTCTCTCAACATTCCGACTCTTCTCTCAACATTCCGACTCTTCTCTCAACATTCCGACTCTTCTCTCAACATTCCGACTCTTCTCTCAACATTCCGACTCTTCTCTCAACATTCCGACTCTTCTCTCAACATTCCGACTCTTCTCTCAACATTCCGACTCTTCTCTCAACATTCCGACTCTTCTCTCAACATTCCGACTCTTCTCTCAAAATTCCGACTCTTCTCTCAAAATTCCGACTCTTCTCTCAAAATTCCGACTCTTTTTCTCAAAATTCGACTTTCAACTCCAGGTTCCTACCTCCTCCAGGTCCCAGTCCCGTCCCCCCTCGGTGGGGAACCTGGACCTGAACCTGGTCTAGGACCAGATCCAGGTCCAGGTTCCTACCTCCTCCAGGTCCCAGTCCCGTCCCCCCTCGGTGGGGAACCTGGACCTGAACCTGGTCTAGGACCAGGTTCAGGTCCAGGTTCAGGTCCCTGAGGACCAGTTCCAGGTCCAGGTTCCTACCTCCTCCAGGTCCCAGTCCCGTCCCCCCTCGTTGAGGAACCTGGAACAGTCCAGTCCGTTGGTCTGGAGGATCCGGGTCTTCTGGGGCCGGCTGACCCGGAACAGCCCGCCCAGCTCTTCCTCATCCTCCTCTTCCTCCTGCTGGGTGCTGGAAACGGAACCGTAGACCAGTTTCTTCAGGTTGGGCGTGGCCTCCTGTTGCCGTAGAAACACGTCCTGGGCCTTTTGTTGGAGCCCGTCCTTCCACCGGAGAAGTCCTGCGGAGACAGGAAGTGAGGGAGAGACAGGAAGTGAGGGTGAGACAGGAAGTGAGGGTGGGACAGGAAGTGAGGGAGAGACAGGAAGTAAGGGAGAGACAGGAAGTGAGGGAGAGACAGGAAGTAAGGGAGAGACAGGAAGTGAGGGAGAGACAGGAAGTGAGGGAGAGACAGGAAGTAAGGGAGAGACAGGAAGTGAGGGTGGGACAGGAAGTGAGGGTGAGACAGGAAGTGAGGGTGGGACAGGAAGTGAGGGAGAGACAGGAAGTAAGGGAGAGACAGGAAGTGAGGGAGAGACAGGAAGTAAGGGAGAGACAGGAAGTGAGGGAGAGACAGGAAGTGAGGGAGAGACAGGAAGTAAGGGAGAGACAGGAAGTAAGGGAGAGACAGGAAGTGAGGGAGAGACAGGAAGTGAGGGAGAGACAGGAAGTAAGGGAGAGACAGGAAGTAAGGGTGAGACAGGAAGTGAGGGTGAGCCGGAACCGTCACCATGGCAACACTCTGGTTCCCGGCAACCAATCAGGAGTTTTCGGGTTTCCTCGGATTTGTTCCAAACGAGCAACGAAACCTGAGATTAGCAGGCGTTTCCTTTAGATTAGGGATGCCCAGATACCGATACTGGTATCGGTATCGATACTGCTCTCATAAACTCGTACTCGCAAAAATCCTCCGATACCAGCACCGATACTTCCTTGTTGTTGTTACTGATTAGTGACTCTAGGGGGAGACGTTGAGCTGCGGTTTGTATAGTTATTCTACTCATTTTATTTAATTTTATTGAATTAATCTGTTGCAAATCAAACCTGTCTTCCAATTCATTGCATTATTAATTTTTAGCCTAGTTGTTTTTGTGGTAGAAGTATTGTATCTGTACTCTGTATCGGCAAGTACACAAATTAAAATACTCGTACTCTAAAAAAATGGTATCGGGTCATCGCTAGTTCCAACCAGGAGTGTTAGGAAAAACATCAATATCAACATTTAGGTCAAAAGTGAAAGTCAAACCGCTCGACACTCAGGAACCGGAAGGATTTGAAGACTCACCCTGCTCTTCTTCTTCTTCACTCTCCTTTTGTTGTGGTTCCTCCATCTCTTCTTCTTCTTCTTCTTCTTCTCCACTCTCTTCCTCGTCTTCAGAACTGTTTCCAGAGTCTCCTTCCTCCGCCTCCTCCTCCTCCTCTTCCTCTTCACTCTTTTCCAGATCGTCCTCGCTGTCGGCGAAGGCTGGAATCTCAGCGACGGCGTCGTTCTGCTGCAGCTTCTGTTTCTTCTTCGCTGGTGTCGTCTTTTCACACTCAGCTCTCGTCTTTGAGAGAAACGCTGACAAGTCCTCGTCCTCTTCCTCGTCAGCCGCGTCACTGTCGTGATCCTCCCTGTCGTCCTCCTCTTCCTCTCCGTCGTCTTCCTCTTCCTCACTGCCTTCGTCATCTTCATCACTGCCTTCATCCTCCTCTTCCTCGGCGAACACCACCTTCCTTCTCTCTCGGTTGGTGTTGGGATCAAAAACCAGTTCCTCCCGACGTCCGTCCAGTTCTCTGGAACACAAACCAGAACCGAGAGGGATTAGAACCTTCAGATCCACCGACTTTTTTCTCAACTTTTTTCTCAAAATTTTAACGATTCTTTTGACATTTTGACATTTTTCTCAAACTTTTGACTATTTTATCAAAATTTAGCTTTTTCTCAAAATTTTGACTTTTTTCTCGACATTTCGACTTTTTTTTCAACCTTTTTCTCAAAATTTCGACTTTTTTCTCAAAATTTCCACTTTTTTTCCTCGCCTTTTTTCTAAAAATTTCAACTTTTTTCTCAAAATTTTGACTTATTTCTCGACTTTGCTCAAAATTTTGACTTATTTCTCGACTTTTCTCAAAATTTTGACTTATTTCTCGACTTTTCTCAAAATTTTGACTTTTTTCTCGACTTTTTTCTCAAAATTTCAACCAAAGATGCACCTTTCCCCGACGCCTCTAAAGGACGCACTTTTCCCCAACGCCTCTAAAGGACGCACCTTTCCCCAACGCCTCTAAAGGACGCACCTTTCCCCAACGCCTCTAGAAGACGCACCTTTCCCCGACGCCTCTAAAGGACGCACCTTTCCCCGACGCCTCTAAAGGACGCACCTTTCCCCGACGCCTCTAAAGGACGCACCTTTCCCCAACGCCTCTAAAGAATGCACCTTTCCCCAACGCCTCTAAAGGACGCACCTTTCCCCGACGCCTCTAAAGGACGCACCTTTCCCCGACGCCTCTAAAGGACGCACCTTTCCCCGACGCCTCTAAAGGACGCACCTTTCCCCAACGCCTCTAAAGGACGCACCTTTCCCCAACGCCTCTAAAGGACGCACCTTTCCCCAACGCCTCTAAAGGACGCACCTTTCCCCAACGCCTCTAAAGGACGCACCTTTCCCCAACGCTTCTAAAGGACGCACCTTTCCCCAACGCCTCTCGAGGACGGACCTTTCCCCAACGCCTCTAAAGGACGCACCTTTCCCCGACGCCTCTAAAGGACGCACCTTTCCCCAACGCCTCTAAAGGACGCACCTTTCCCCGACGCCTCTAAAGGACACACCTTTCCCCGACGCCTCTAGAGGACGCACCTTTCCCCGACGCCTCTAAAGGACGCACCTTTCCCCAACGCCTCTCGAGGACGCACCTTTCCCCGACGCCTCTAAAGGACGCACCTTTCCCCGACGCCTCTCGAGGACGCACCTTTCCCCACCGCCTCTAGAGGACGCACCTTTCCCCACCGCCTCTCGAGGACGCACCTTTCCCCAACGCCTCTAAAGGACGCACCTTTCCCCAACGCCTCTAAAGGACGCACCTTTCCCCACCACCTCTCGAGGACGCACCTTTCCCCGACGCCTCTAGAGGACGCACCTTTCCCCAACGCCTCTCGAGGACGCACCTTTCCCCAACGCCTCTAAAGGACGCACCTTTCCCCGACGCCTCTAAAGGACGCACCTTTCCCCAACGCCTCTAAAGGACGCACCTTTCCCCAACGCTTCTAAAGGACGCACCTTTCCCCAACGCCTCTCGAGGACGCACCTTTCCCCAACGCCTCTAAAGGACGCACCTTTCCCCAAAGCCTCTAAAGGACGCACCTTTCCCCAAAGCCTCTAAAGGACGCACCTTTCCCCAACGCCTCTCGAGGACGCACCTTTCCCCGACGCCTCTAAAGGACGCACCTTTCCCCGACGCCTCTCGAGGACGCACCTTTCCCCGACGCCTCTAGAGGACGCACCTTTCCCCACCGCCTCTAGAGGACGCACCTTTCCCCACCGCCTCTCGAGGACGCACCTTTCCCCAACGCCTCTAAAGGACGCACCTTTCCCCAACGCCTCTAAAGGACGCACCTTTCCCCACCACCTCTCGAGGACGCAACTTTCCCCAACGCCTCTAAAGGACGCACCTTTCCCCAACGCCTCTAAAGGACGCACCTTTCCCCAAAGCCTCTAAAGGACGCACCTTTCCCCAACGCCTCTAAAGGACGCACCTTTCCCCAACGCCTCTCGAGGACGCACCTTTCCCCGACGCCTCTAAAGGACGCACCTTTCCCCGACGCCTCTCGAGGACGCACCTTTCCCCGACGCCTCTAGAGGACGCACCTTTCCCCACCGCCTCTAGAGGACGCACCTTTCCCCACCGCCTCTCGAGGACGCACCTTTCCCCAACGCCTCTAAAGGACGCACCTTTCCCCAACGCCTCTAAAGGACGCACCTTTCCCCACCACCTCTCGAGGACGCACCTTTCCCCGACGCCTCTAGAGCCGTGATTCCCAACCCCCGGTCCCCGGACCGGTACCGGTCCGTAGAGCCGTTACTACTGGGCCGTGGAATGGCTTGTGTTCCGATCATAATTAGGGCTGCAACGACGTTGTCGACAAAAAGCGATAATCAAAATTGTCGGCAATTGTCACCAGACGGTTTTTTCCCAATGGAGTGAGGCATCTCACTTCACTTCCCCTCATACAATCTCTGCCCAGAGCCGCGTGTCAGCGCAGCTTTTTTTTGTTTTTTTTCTCTTTTTTGCGTCTCCCCGCACCAGACGACTTCGCTCACTGATCAATACTGCAGATGCTGATCAATGATGAGCAGGGGTCCGTTTCACAAAGCAGGTTTAGTGAAAACTCGGAGTCTGTTAACCCTGAAATGAGGGAAACTGAGTTTTCCGTTTCACAAAGGGAGGTAACTCAAACCAGAGAAAGAGAGGTAACTCTAGCCTGTTTCACAAAGAGAGGTA
The DNA here is from genome assembly GCF_033807715.1 of Cololabis saira. Taxonomy (NCBI): domain Eukaryota; kingdom Metazoa; phylum Chordata; class Actinopteri; order Beloniformes; family Belonidae; genus Cololabis; species Cololabis saira. Next base: position 1,366,635 of record NC_084605.1, on the reverse strand, counting down.
ACTTAAGCTCTCGGTCAGTTACCGTAGTAACAGACTCTCTGAACCTAACCTGGACCAGGTTTATATCAATGAACCTCGAGTTTCTCTGCGTCTCCGCCTCTTTCAGAGCCGCACGCACATTTGATTTCCTCATTCATTCAGTCAGCAGGCGAGTTTTGGCGAAGTTCTGCCGTCTGTCATTAAAAACAGAGTCAGTATTTTAGAAGTCCATTGTCACGAACACGGCATGTCCTTTTGATGAAGACACAATTGATGAAGGTGCAGAATTAATGCGCAGAGAATTAAATATTCGTCGGGATATGGTTATCAGACCACGTAATACATGTACATTACAGTACATAGTCTCATTACAGGCAAAGCAATATGTGTTAATCCTTTATTTGTTATAATTTTGATGATTGAATTGTTTAATGATTTCATAATATATTCAAATTTTTTGAGATTTTTTATTTGGGGTTTCATAAACTGTGAGCCATAATCACCAAAATTATAACAAAGGCTTGAAATATCTCACTTTGCATGTAGTGGGAAATAATATTTGTTTTCACCTTAAGTTGAACTTACGAATGAAGTTTTGCAATATATTCACATTTTCCGACCTCCACCTGTATATTATTACATGAATAAATAAGAGCATAATACAGGGGTCTCCAACTCCGGTCCTGGAAAGACCTATCCAGCATGTTTTAGGTGTCTCCCTGCATGAATGACAGCAGCAAAGTTGAATAAAATATCTATTTTTCATTGAAGTACCCATCTTTCTCGTGTTTATTATCATTTGCCACACAAATAAAGCAACCTCATACTAAATTTAAGAAAACAATTTTTGCATTTTTTTGTCATATAATTTCATCCAAAACTTGTCGAAATGTGTTTCTTTGAGTGGCAGCCCTGTCATGGCTTGGCGGACAATAAGTTCTGGTACCTGACCGGACTGAACAGCGCCATGCACAGGTGCTGTATGCAGGTTAGGTTCAGTCTGCTGCAGAGATGAGCGGACCTCAGCAAACCTCCATGAGCCGTTTCTTTACTAGTTGTTCGAGTAAAAGAAATAGTGATGAACAAGTGGAAAATCCTACCAAAAAGAAAAGCAAAAGCTTTAATCGCAAGTACGACATTATGTATATAAAATACGGATTTGTTGCAACGGGCGATTTGGAGGCGCCAAACACACTTTGTATTTTATGTGGAGAAACGCTCGCCAACGAAGCAAAAGAAGCCATCCAAGCTTCAAAGAAACTTAAATACAAAACATCCTTCTCTCAAAGACAAACCAGTGGAAGGAAAAAACGTGAGTTACATTTGCAGAAGCAAGTTTTAAAGGCCACAACATCAGCTAACGTCGCTGATGATAGCCTGCATTTTAAAATGCATTGTTTTTTTCTAAAATGTTTATTAAAATTGACATAAATTGTCAACCGGTCCCTGAGCTTTTTGTTTATACTTCTGCTGGTCCTTGGCACAAAAAAGGTTGGGAACCCCTGCTCTAGAGGACGCACCTTTCCCCAACGCCTCTCGAGGACGCACCTTTCCCCAACGCCTCTAAAGGACGCACCTTTCCCCGACGCCTCTAAAGGACGCACCTTTCCCCAACGCCTCTAAAGGACGCACCTTTCCCCAACGCTTCTAAAGGACGCACCTTTCCCCAACGCCTCTCGAGGACGCACCTTTCCCCAACGCCTCTAAAGGACGCACCTTTCCCCAACGCCTCTAAAGGACGCACCTTTCCCCAAAGCCTCTAAAGGACGCACCTTTCCCCAAAGCCTCTAAAGGACGCACCTTTCCCCGACGCCTCTAAAGGACACACCTTTCCCCAACGCCTCTCGAGGACGCACCTTTCCCCGACGCCTCTAAAGGACGCACCTTTCCCCGACGCCTCTCGAGGACGCACCTTTCCCCGACACCTCTAGAGGACGCACCTTTCCCCACCGCCTCTAGAGGACGCACCTTTCACCTACCGCCTCTCGAGGACGCACCTTTCCCCAACGCCTCTAAAGGACGCACCTTTCCCCAACGCCTCTAAAGGACGCACCTTTCCCCGACGCCTCTAAAGGACGCACCTTTCCCCGACGCCTCTAAAGGACGCACCTTTCCCCGACGCCTCTAAAAGACGCACCTTTCCCCGACGCCTCTAAAGGACGCACCTTTCCCCAACGCCTCTAAAGGACGCACCTTTCCCCGACGCCTCTAAAGGACACACCTTTCCCCGACGCCTCTAGAGGACGCACCTTTCCCCGACGCCTCTAAAGGACACACCTTTCCCCAACGCCTCTCGAGGACGCACCTTTCCCCAACGCCTCTAAAGGACGCACCTTTCCCCAACGCCTCTAAAGGACGCACCTTTCCCAGACGCCTCTAAAGGACACACCTTTCCCCAACGCCTCTAAAGGACGCACCTTTCCCCAACGCCTCTAAAGGACGCACCTTTCCCCACCGCCTCTAAAGGACGCACCTTTCCCCAACGCCTCTAAAGGACGCACCTTTCCCCAACGCCTCTAAAGGACGCACCTTTCCCCAACGCCTCTAAAGGACGCACCTTTCCCCAACGCCTCTAAAGGACGCACCTTTCCCCAACGCCTCTAAAGGACGCACCTTTCCCCAACGCCTCTAAAGGACGCACCTTTCCCCACCGCCTCTAAAGGACGCACCTTTCCCCACCGCCTCTAAAGGACGCACCTTTCCCCAACGCCTCTAAAGGACGCACCTTTCCCCAACGCCTCTAAAGGACGCACCTTTCCCCAACGCCTCTAAAGGACGCACCTTTCCCCACCACCTCTAAAGGACGCACCTTTCCCCAACGCCTCTAAAGGACGCACCTTTCCCCGACGCCTCTAAAGGACGCACCTTTCCCCAACGCCTCTAAAGGACGCACCTTTCCCCAACGCTTCTAAAGGACGCACCTTTCCCCAACGCCTCTCGAGGACGCACCTTTCCCCAACGCCTCTAAAGGACGCACCTTCCCCCAACGCCTTTAAAGGACGCACCTTTCCCCAAAGCCTCTAAAGGACGCACCTTTCCCCAAAGCCTCTAAAGGACGCACCTTTCCCCAACGCCTCTAAAGGACGCACCTTTCCCCAACGCCTCTAAAGGACGCACCTTTCCCCGACGCCTCTAAAGGACGCACCTTTCCCCGACGCCTCTAAAGGACGCACCTTTCCCCAACGCCTCTAAAGGACGCACCTTTCCCCGACGCCTCTAAAGGACGCATCTTTCCCCCGACGCCTCTCGAGGACGCACCTTTCCCCAACGCCTCTAAAGGACGCACCTTTCCCCAACGCCTCTAGAAGACGCACCTTTCCCCAACGCCTCTAGAGGACGCACCTTTCCCCAACGCCTCTAGAGGACGCACCTTTCCCCGACGCCTCTAAAGGACGCAGCTTTCCCCAACGCCTCTAAAGGACGCACCTTTCCCCGACGCCTCTGAAGGACGCACCTTTCCCCGACGCCTCTAAAGGACGCACCTTTCCCCAGCGCCTCTAAAGGAAGCACCTTTCCCCAGTGCCTCTCGAGGACGCACCTTTCCCCAACGCCTCTAAAGGACGCACCTTTCCCCGACGCCTCTAAAGGACGCACCTTTCCCCAGCGCCTCTAAAGGACGCACCTTTCCCCAGTGCCTCTCGAGGACGCACCTTTCCCCAACGCCTCTAAAGGACGCACCTTTCCCCAAGGCCTCTAATGGACGCACCTTTCCCCAACGCCTCTAAAGGACGCACCTTTCCCCAACGCTTCTAAGTCAAGAAATAACCTGAGTCCTGAACTCTCCGGTGAGGAACCAATCAAACACCGACTGCTTCTCACCCGGTCTGCTGGTCGACGTCCGCCGGGTCCAGCGAGGCCGAGCCGCTGAACAGAGACACCTTGCTGGCGGCCATCTTGGCGTCCAGAGTGGCGTGAGTGTCGATGAGAGACTGGACGAGCTCGGTGGAGGGTCGGACCTCCTCCTGCACCAGAACCACAAAGCTCAGTTACTTAAACTAGTGATGCACCGATTGTTTTTTTCTTCGAAAATCCTAAATCACATTTATTTGATTTAGGCAATGGTGAAAAAAGTCAAAATGTCGAGAAAAAAGGAGAAATGTCGAGAAAAAAAGTCAAAATTTTGTGAAAAAAGACCAAATCTTGTGAAAAAAGTCGAAATGTCGAGAAAAAGTCAAAATTTTGTGAAAAAAGTCGAAATGTCGAGAAAAAGTCAAAATGTCGAGAAAAAAGTCGAAATGTCGAGAAAAAAAGTCAAAATTTTGTGAAAAAAGTCAAAATTTTGTGAAAAAAGTTGAAATGTCGAGAAAAAAAGTCAAAATTTTGTGAAAAAAAGTCGAAATGTTGAGAAAAAAAGTCAAAATGTCGAGAAAAGAAGTCAAAATTTTGTGAAAAAAGTCAAAATTTTGTGAAAAAAGTCAAAATTTTGTGAAAAAAGTCAAATTTTTGTGAAAAAAGTCAAAATGTCGAGAAAAATTTTCAAAATGTTGTGAAAAAAAAAGTCGAAATGTCGAGAAAAAAAGTCAAAATTTCGTGAAAAAAGTCGTACCTGCTGCTGGTGGACGTGGCTGGCCGGGACGTCGATGTAAACGGCGTCTTTGTCGTACACGACCCCGCCCACGCCGGCCATCGGCGCGTACAGCAGACGCTCCTTCTCGTTCAGAGCTCTCTTCTTCTGAGCGTCCGGCAGGGAGCACGGGTCCGGCAGGAAGTTCACGTCGGCCACCTGGAAGTCCCCGACGCCTGCAGACGAGACGGAGGGACGTTGGGACGGAGGAACGGAGACGTCTGGTCGTCCTGACCCGCAGCAGAAACCTACGATGTACCTGGGACTTGTTAACTCGGACTCGTACCTGGGATATGAACCTGGCCCTTGTTCTTCAGGTTTGTCCCTCTCAGGTAGCCGTACAGGGAAACCGTCCGGTCACACTTTGGTTCCGTCCGGAGCTTCTCTGGGTCCGTCAGGTCCTCCATCCTAAAGACAAATAATAAATAAATAACTTTATTAATCCTCCATCCTGCAGAGACGTTCAGTTACTGAGGATTCAGGACCCGGTTTCACATCAGAACTGCAACATCTAACGTCCTCACATTCATCTGAAATCTTGTCAAGACCTACAGACCGCCGCGACTCACCGGTCCACGTAGGGAACAAGTGACCGTTACGACTCACCGGTCCACGTAGGGAACAAGTGACCGTTACGACTCACCGGTCCACTTAGGGAACAAGTGACCGTTACGACTCACCGGTCCACGTAGGGAACAAGTGACCGTTACGACTCACCGGTCCACGTAGGGAACAAGTGACCGTTACGACTCACCGGTCCACGTAGGGAACAAGTGACCGTTACGACTCACCGGTCCACGTAGGGAACAAGTGACCGTTACGACTCACTGGTCCACCAGCACGTAGGGGTGATTAATAAAGATTAATAAAGATTAAATAATTACCTGTCCACCAGCACGTAGGGGTGCAAGCTCTAAATAAAGATTAATTATATATATATTATAACTCACCGGTCCACCAGCACATAAGGGTGCGAGCCCTGCCACACCAGAGGACGGAACTTCATGACGGAGATGAAGCGGCCGAGGTTTTTCACCTCCTGCGTCTGGTACTCGCCGTAGACCATCCCCGACAGGTAGAAGAGCTTAGCCCCCTACAGGTGAGACACAAGGAGGGTTCAGGTGCAGTCAGGTGCAAACACAAGGTGCATTCTTCCGGCTCTCAACGAAGGCGGACGCTTTTTCTGCTCTCTCCCTTATCTATCTGCTACAGCTTGTTGTCTCGTCTTCAGAGTCTCTCTTTTTCACTCCTCCCAAACTCTACAATCATGGAATTGATTAACTGGTCTCTCAGCACAATTGACCAAATTTTTGCAACCAGAAGTCAGGGGGTAAGGGAGCCCTCCTGCCCCGATGGGACATTTACTGCTGGATGCACAATGGATTCCTACAAATACTGGAAACCTTTGTGTCTCAAGATCCTGTCTGTCGAGGACGTTGAAGATGCTTCATAATTGGATTTATGATAGCAGGATTTCTCTTGATCGGAGGAGGGGGATTCCTGGTCTACCGACAAACGCGTAAGTCGTTGACAGCTGTTCTGGCTCTTTCAGAGCTGCCGACGTGGCTGAAGGATCAAGCAAGGTGATCAACACTCAGACTTTAACGCTGGGGGAGCAAAGCCGTAAGCTGGATGTGATTCTTGAACAGAATCGCAGGCTGGCGGCGTCTTTGAGCTCATTGGTAAGATGGAAAAGACCTTGGAGAAGTTGGAAGCTCGGCTTGGTGGGAATTGATCACAAATTCCTCTGTTTGGAGTCGCCATTGATGAACCAGAGACTGAAGGCAGACGGAAATTTACTGGAGTCTGCCTGTTTTCAATATAATTGTTGATTCTATAATCTGACATTGACAGAGCGGTCTCAGGCCGATCGCTCCTGGTCACAATCTCTCTGGTGGAATGTAAACAAGGTGACTCTGCCCCCACTAGCCCTCCCCTCTCAGGAACATCTGTGGACCTGTTTCAGAACTGACCGAGCCGTCTGATAACATCAAGGACATTGGCTGAGAGCAGCTCTGGGCGAAGTTCACGGACTCATCGCTACACACACACTTACTGAAAAACACACACACCTCCCTCAACTTGAACGCCCCCCCCCCCCCTCCCTATCTCAGTGTTACCTTTGGAAAAACAGGCGCACAATACCATCGTGTCGCCGCCGGTGTATCCGAAGTCAAAAACAGTTTTCTAAGCTGACCTAATAAACCTGATTCTGATTCACACGCATTCCGGCGACTCCAAACACGACAAGTAAATTCAGCAGGAACTTCCAAACAGATTTTACAAGCAAACCGGTTCCAGGGTAGGAACAACTCTAGAAGAACCGGTTCTCCACGTTACCTGGTACACCTCGGTCCAGAACCGGTGCTTCAGGTTCTTACCTGGTACACCTCGGTCCAGAACCGGTGCTTCAGGTTCTTCTTGGTCTTCCTCAGGGTCTTGTTGTTCCTGAAAGAGTCCAGGTGGGTCAGAACCCCCATGATCCGGGGGAACCCGTGGACCTGGCAGATGTTCAGGAACTCAAACGTCTCCATCTCGAAGCCGAAGCTGGCGTCAATCAGCATCAGCACCTGCAGGTGAACGGATTAATTAATGAAGGGATGAATGGATGATGAAGAACCCAGCAGATGAAGCTGGCGTCGATCAGCATCAGCACCTGCAGGTGAACGGATTAATTAATGAAGGGATGAGACGACGATGGCGTCCATCAGCATCAGCACCTGCAGGACCGAGCAGACGGCGTCTCAGGGACCGGAGGGGGCGGGGTTTATGGGGCGGGGTTTAGTGGGAGGGGCGGGGCTTAGACTCACCAGGTCGGCCACCTTGGCCAGGTCGATCATGGTGTTGATGTCGTTGTTACATTCCATGAAGGTCAGACGCCTCTTCTTACCTGAGAGACAAACGAGTCACGAGTCATTCACTACGCTGATGATACATGTTTATACGTGTAAATGTCATTCACTACGCCGATGATACATGTTTATAAACATCATTCACTACGCCGATGATACATGTTTATACGTGTAAATGTCATTCACTACACCGATGATACATGTTTATACGTGTAAATGTCATTCACTACGCTGATGATACATGTTTATATGTAAATGTCATTCACTACGCTGATGATACATGTTTATACGTGTAAATGTCATTCACTACGCCGATGATACATGTTTATATGTAAATGTCATTCACTACGCTGATGATACATGTTTATATGTAAATGTCATTCACTACGCTGATGATACATGTTTATACGTGTAAATGTCATTCACTACGCTGATGATACATGTTTATATGTAAATGTCATTCACTACGCTGATGATACATGTTTATATGTGTAAATGTCATTCACTACGCTGATGATACATGTTTATATGTAAATGTCATTCACTACGCTGATGATACATGTTTATATGTGTAAATGTCATTCACTACGCCGACGATACATGTTTATACGTGTAAATGTCATTCACTACGCTGATGATACATGTTTATACGTGTAAATGTCATTCACTACGCTGATGATACATGTTTATACGTGTAAATGTCATTCACTACGCCGATGATACATGTTTATACGTGTAAATGTCATTCACTACGCTGATGATACATGTTTATACGTGTAAATGTCATTCACTACGCTGATGATACATGTTTATACGTGTAAATGTCATTCACTACGCCGATGATACATGTTTATACGTGTAAATGTCATTCACTACGCTGATGATACATGTTTATACGTGTAAATGTCATTCACTACGCTGATGATACATGTTTATACGTGTAAATGTCATTCACTACGCTGATGATACATGTTTATATGTAAATGTCATTCACTACGCTGATGATACATGTTTATATGTGTAAATGTCATTCACTACGCTGATGATACATGTTTATATGTAAATGTCATTCACTACGCTGATGATACATGTTTATATGTGTAAATGTCATTCACTACGCCGACGATACATGTTTATACGTGTAAATGTCATTCACTACGCTGATGATACATGTTTATACGTGTAAATGTCATTCACTACGCCGATGATACATGTTTATACGTGTAAATGTCATTCACTACGCTGATGATACATGTTTATACGTGTAAATGTCATTCACTACGCTGATGATACATGTTTATATGTAAATGTCATTCACTACGCCGATGATACATGTTTATACGTGTAAATGTCATTCACTACGCCGATTATACATGTTTATACGTGTAAATGTCATTCACTACGCCGATACATGTTTATATGTAAATGTCATTCACTACGCTGATGATACATGTTTATATGTAAATGTCATTCACTACGCTGATGATACATGTTTATATGTGTAAATGTCATTCACTACGCTGATGATACATGTTTATATGTAAATGTCATTCACTACGCTGATGATACATGTTTATATGTGTAAATGTCATTCACTACGCCGACGATACATGTTTATACGTGTAAATGTCATTCACTACGCTGATGATACATGTTTATACGTGTAAATGTCATTCACTACGCTGATGATACATGTTTATACGTGTAAATGTCATTCACTACGCTGATGATACATGTTTATATGTAAATGTCATTCACTACGCTGATGATACATGTTTATATGTGTAAATGTCATTCACTACGCTGATGATACATGTTTATATGTAAATGTCATTCACTACGCTGATGATACATGTTTATATGTGTAAATGTCATTCACTACGCCGACGATACATGTTTATACGTGTAAATGTCATTCACTACGCTGATGATACATGTTTATACGTGTAAATGTCATTCACTACGCTGATGATACATGTTTATACGTGTAAATGTCATTCACTACGCCGATGATACATGTTTATACGTGTAAATGTCATTCACTACGCTGATGATACATGTTTATACGTGTAAATGTCATTCACTACGCTGATGATACATGTTTATACGTGTAAATGTCATTCACTACGCCGATGATACATGTTTATACGTGTAAATGTCATTCACTACGCTGATGATACATGTTTATACGTGTAAATGTCATTCACTACGCTGATGATACATGTTTATACGTGTAAATGTCATTCACTACGCTGATGATACATGTTTATATGTAAATGTCATTCACTACGCTGATGATACATGTTTATATGTGTAAATGTCATTCACTACGCTGATGATACATGTTTATATGTAAATGTCATTCACTACGCTGATGATACATGTTTATATGTGTAAATGTCATTCACTACGCCGACGATACATGTTTATACGTGTAAATGTCATTCACTACGCTGATGATACATGTTTATACGTGTAAATGTCATTCACTACGCCGATGATACATGTTTATACGTGTAAATGTCATTCACTACGCTGATGATACATGTTTATACGTGTAAATGTCATTCACTACGCTGATGATACATGTTTATATGTAAATGTCATTCACTACGCCGATGATACATGTTTATACGTGTAAATGTCATTCACTACGCCGATTATACATGTTTATACGTGTAAATGTCATTCACTACGCCGATACATGTTTATATGTAAATGTCATTCACTACGCTGATGATACATGTTTATATGTAAATGTCATTCACTACGCTGATGATACATGTTTATATGTGTAAATGTCATTCACTACGCTGATGATACATGTTTATATGTAAATGTCATTCACTACGCTGATGATACATGTTTATATGTGTAAATGTCATTCACTACGCCGACGATACATGTTTATACGTGTAAATGTCATTCACTACGCTGATGATACATGTTTATACGTGTAAATGTCATTCACTACGCTGATGATACATGTTTATACGTGTAAATGTCATTCACTACGCCGATGATACATGTTTATACGTGTAAATGTCATTCACTACGCTGATGATACATGTTTATACGTGTAAATGTCATTCACTACGCTGATGATACATGTTTATATGTAAATGTCATTCACTACGCCGATGATACATGTTTATACGTGTAAATGTCATTCACTACGCCGATTATACATGTTTATACGTGTAAATGTCATTCACTACGCCGATGACACATGTTTCTACGTGTAAATGTCATTCACTACGCCGATGATACATGTTTATACGTGTAAATGTCATTCACTACGCTGATACATGTTTATACGTGTAAATGTCATTCACTACGCTGATGATACATGTTTATACGTAAATGTCATTCACTACGCCGATGATACATGTTTATACGTGTAAATGTCATTCACTACGCTGATACATGTTTATACGTGTAAATGTCATTCACTACGCTGATACATGTTTATACGTGTAAATGTCATTCACTACGCTGATGATACATGTTTATATGTAAATGTCATTCACTACGCCGATGATACATGTTTATACGTGTAAATGTCATTCACTACGCCGATGATACATGTTTATACGTGTAAATGTCATTCACTACGCCGATGATACATGTTAATACGTGTAAATGTCATTCACTACGCCGATGATACATGTTTATATGTAAATGTCATTCACTACGCCGATGATACATGTTTATATGTAAATGTCATTCACTACGCTGATGATACACGTTTATACGTGTAAATGTCATTCACTACGCGATGATACATGTTTATACGTGTAAATGTCATTCACTACGCTGATGATACATGTTTATATGTAAATGTCATTCACTACGCCGATGATACATGTTTATATGTAAATGTCATTCACTACGCTGATGATACATGTTTATATGTAAATGTCATTCACTACGCTGATGATACATGTTTATACGTGTAAATGTCATTCACTACACCGATGATACATGTTTATACGTGTAAATGTCATTCACTACGCCGATGATACATGTTTCTACGTGTAAATGTCATTCACTACGCCGATGATACATGTTTATACGTGTAAATGTCATTCACTACGCTGATGATACATGTTTATATGTAAATGTCATTCACTACGCTGATGATACATGTTTATAAGTAAATGTCATTCACTACGCTGATTATACATGTTTATACGTGTAAATGTCATTCACTACGCCGATGATACATGTTTATACGTGTAAATGTCATTCACTACGCTGATGATACATGTTTATACGTGTAAATGTCATTCACTACGCTGATGATACATGTTTATACGTGTAAATGTCATTCACTACGCCGATGATACATGTTTATACGTGTAAATGTCATTCACTACGCCGATGATACATGTTTATACGTGTAAATGTCATTCACTACGCCGATGATACATGTTTATACGTGTAAATGTCATTCACTACGCTGATGATACATGTTTATACGTGTAAATGTCATTCACTACGCCGACGATACATGTTTATACGTGTAAATGTCATTCACTACGCTGATGATACATGTTTATACGTGTAAATGTCATTCACTACGCTGATGATACATGTTTATACGTGTAAATGTCATTCACTACGCCGATGATACATGTTTATACGTGTAAATGTCATTCACTACACCGATGATACATGTTTATACGTGTAAATGTCATTCACTACGCCGATGATACATGTTTATACGTGTAAATGTCATTCACTACGCCGATGACACGTGTTTATACGTGTAAATGTCATTCACTACGCCGATACATGTTTATATGTAAATGTCATTCACTACGCTGATGATACATGTTTATACGTGTAAATGTTATTCACTACGCCGATGATACATGTTTATACGTGTAAATGTCATTCACTACGCCGATGATACATGTTTATACGTGTAAATGTCATTCACTACGCCGATGATACATGTTTATACGTGTAAATGTCATTCACTACGCTGATGATACATGTTTATATGTAAATGTCATTCACTACGCCGATGATACATGTTTATACGTGTAAATGTCATTCACTACGCTGATGATACATGTTTATATGTAAATGTCATTCACTACGCCGATGATACATGTTTATACGTGCAAATGTCATTCACTACGCCGATTATACATGTTTATACGTGTAAATGTCATTCACTACGCCGATGATACATGTTTCTACGTGTAAATGTCATTCACTACGCCGATGATACATGTTTATACGTGTAAATGTCATTCACTACGCTGATACATGTTTATACGTGTAAATGTCATTCACTACGCTGATGATACATGTTTATACGTAAATGTCATTCACTACGCCGATGATACATGTTTATACGTGTAAATGTCATTCACTACGCTGATACATGTTTATACGTGTAAATGTCATTCACTACGCTGATACATGTTTATACGTGTAAATGTCATTCACTACGCCGATGATACATGTTTATATGTAAATGTCATTCACTACGCCGATGATACATGTTTATACGTGTAAATGTCATTCACTACGCCGATGATACATGTTTATACGTGTAAATGTCATTCACTACGCCGATGATACATGTTAATACGTGTAAATGTCATTCACTACGCCGATGATACATGTTTATATGTAAATGTCATTCACTACGCCGATGATACATGTTTATATGTAAATGTCATTCACTACGCTGATGATACACGTTTATACGTGTAAATGTCATTCACTACGCGATGATACATGTTTATACGTGTAAATGTCATTCACTACGCTGATGATACATGTTTATATGTAAATGTCATTCACTACGCCGATGATACATGTTTATATGTAAATGTCATTCACTACGCTGATGATACATGTTTATATGTAAATGTCATTCACTACGCCGATGATACATGTTTATACGTGTAAATGTCATTCACTACACCGATGATACATGTTTATACGTGTAAATGTCATTCACTACGCCGATGATACATGTTTCTACGTGTAAATGTCATTCACTACGCCGATGATACATGTTTATACGTGTAAATGTAATTCACTACGCTGATGATACATGTTTATATGTAAATATCATTCACTACGCTGATGATACATGTTTATAAGTAAATGTCATTCACTACGCTGATTATACATGTTTATACGTGTAAATGTCATTCACTACGCCGATGATACATGTTTATACGTGTAAATGTCATTCACTACGCTGATGATACATGTTTATACGTGTAAATGTCATTCACTACACCGATGATACATGTTTATACGTGTAAATGTCATTCACTACGCCGATGATACATGTTTATACGTGTAAATGTCATTCACTACGCCGATGATACATGTTTATACGTGTAAATGTCATTCACTACGCCGATGATACATGTTTATACGTGTAAATGTCATTCACTACGCCGATGATACATGTTTATACGTGTAAATGTCATTCACTACGCCGACGATACATGTTTATACGTGTAAATGTCATTCACTACGCTGACGATACATGTTTATACGTGTAAATGTCATTCACTACGCTGATGATACATGTTTATACGTGTAAATGTCATTCACTACGCCGATGATACATGTTTATACGTGTAAATGTCATTCACTACGCCGATGATACATGTTTATACGTGTAAATGTCATTCACTACGCCGATGATACATGTTTATACGTGTAAATGTCATTCACTACGCCGATGACACGTGTTTATACGTGTAAATGTCATTCACTACGCCGATACATGTTTATATGTAAATGTCATTCACTACACCGATGATACATGTTTATACGTGTAAATGTTATTCACTACGCCGATGATACATGTTTATACGTGTAAATGTCATTCACTACGCCGATGATAAATGTTTATACGTGTAAATGTCATTCACTACGCCGATGATACATGTTTATACGTGTAAATGTCATTCACTACGCCGATGATACATGTTTATACGTGTAAATGTCATTCACTACGCCGATGATACATGTTTATACGTGTAAATGTCATTCACTACGCCGATGATACATGTTTATACGTGTAAATGTAATTCACTACGCCGATGATACATGTTTATACGTGTAAATGTCATTCACTACGCCGATGATACATGTTTATACGTGTAAATGTCATTCACTACGCCGATGATACATGTTTATACGTGTAAATGTCATTCACTACGCCGATGATACATGTTTATACGTGTAAATGTCATTCACTACGCCGATGATACATGTTTATACGTGTAAATGTCATTCACTACGCCGATGATACATGTTTATACGTGTAAATGTCATTCACTACGCCGATGATACATGTTTATACATGTAAATGTCATTCACTACGCCGATGATACATGTTTATACGCGTAAATGTCATTCACTACGCCGATGATACATGTTTATACGTGTAAATGTCATTCACTACGCTGATGATACATGTTTATACGTGTAAATGTCATTCACTACGCCGATGATACAGTATACGTGTAAATGTCATTCACTACGCCGATGATACATGTTTATACGTGTAAATGTCATTCACTACGCCGATGATACATGTTTATACGTGTAAATGTCATTCACTACGCCGATGATACATGTTTATACGTGTAAATGTCATTCACTACGCCGATGACACGTGTTTATACGTGTAAATGTCATTCACTACGCCGATACATGTTTATATGTAAATGTCATTCACTACGCTGATGATACATGTTTATACGTGTAAATGTTATTCACTACGCCGATGATACATGTTTATACGTGTAAATGTCATTCACTACGCCGATGATACATGTTTATACGTGTAAATGTCATTCACTACGCCGATGATACATGTTTATACATGTAAATGTCATTCACTACGCTGATGATACATGTTTATACGTGTAAATGTCATTCACTACGCCGACGATACATGTTTATATGTAAATGTCATTCACTACGCTGATGATACATGTTTATACGTGTAAATGTCATTCACTACGCTGATGATACATGTTTATACGTGTAAATGTCATTCACTACGCCGATGATACATGTTTATACGTTTATATGTCATTCACTACGCTGATGATACATGTTTATAGGTGTAAATGTCATTCACTACGCCGATGATACATGTTTATACGTTTATACGTCATTCACTACGCCGATGATACATGTACGTGTAAATGTCATTCACTACGCCGATGATACATGTTTATACGTGTAAATGTCATTCACTACGCCGATGATACATGTTTATACGTGTAAATGTCATTCACTACGCCGATGATACATGTTTATACGTGTAAATGTCATTCACTACGCCGATGATACATGTTTATACGTGTAAATGTCATTCACTACGCCGATGATACATGTTTATACGTGTAAATGTCATTCACTACGCCGATGATACATGTTTATACGTGTAAATGTCATTCACTACGCCGATGACACGTGTTTATACGTGTAAATGTCATTCACTACGCCGATACATGTTTATATGTAAATGTCATTCACTACGCTGATGATACATGTTTATACGTGTAAATGTTATTCACTACGCCGATGATACATGTTTATACGTGTAAATGTCATTCACTACGCCGATGATACATGTTTATACGTGTAAATGTCATTCACTACGCCGATGATACATGTTTATACATGTAAATGTCATTCACTACGCTGATGATACATGTTTATACGTGTAAATGTCATTCACTACGCCGACGATACATGTTTATATGTAAATGTCATTCACTACGCTGATGATACATGTTTATACGTGTAAATGTCATTCACTACGCTGATGATACATGTTTATACGTGTAAATGTCATTCACTACGCCGATGATACATGTTTATACGTTTATATGTCATTCACTACGCTGATACATGTTTATAGGTGTAAATGTCATTCACTACGCCGATGATACATGTTTATACGTTTATACGTCATTCACTACGCCGATGATACATGTACGTGTAAATGTCATTCACTACGCCGATGATACATGTTTATACGTGTAAATGTCATTCACTACGCCGATGATACATGTTTATACGTGTAAATGTCATTCACTACGCCGATGATACATGTTTATACGTGTAAATGTCATTCACTACGCTGATGATACATGTTTATACGTGTAAATGTCATTCACTACGCTGATGATACATGTTTATACGTGTAAATGTCATTCACTACGCCGATGATACATGTTTATACGTGTAAATGTCATTCACTACGCTGATGATACATGTTTATACGTGTAAATGTCATTCACTACGCCGATGACACGTGTTTATACGTGTAAATGTCATTCACTACGCCGATACATGTTTATATGTAAATGTCATTCACTACGCTGATGATACATGTTTATACGTGTAAATGTTATTCACTACGCCGATGATACATGTTTATACGTGTAAATGTCATTCACTACGCCGATGATACATGTTTATACGTGTAAATGTCATTCACTACGCCGATGATACATGTTTATACATGTAAATGTCATTCACTACGCTGATGATACATGTTTATACGTGTAAATGTCATTCACTACGCCGACGATACATGTTTATATGTAAATGTCATTCACTACGCTGATGATACATGTTTATACGTGTAAATGTCATTCACTACGCTGATGATACATGTTTATACGTGTAAATGTCATTCACTACGCCGATGATACATGTTTATACGTTTATATGTCATTCACTACGCTGATGATACATGTTTATAGGTGTAAATGTCATTCACTACGCCGATGATACATGTTTATACGTTTATACGTCATTCACTACGCCGATGATACATGTACGTGTAAATGTCATTCACTACGCCGATGATACATGTTTATACGTGTAAATGTCATTCACTACGCCGATGATACATGTTTATACGTGTAAATGTCATTCACTACGCCGATGATACATGTTTATACGTGTAAATGTCATTCACTACGCCGATGATACATGTTTATACGTGTAAATGTCATTCACTACGCCGATGATACATGTTTATACGTGTAAATGTCATTCACTACGCCGATGATACATGTTTATACGTGTAAATGTCATTCACTACGCCGATGACACGTGTTTATACGTGTAAATGTCATTCACTACGCCGATACATGTTTATATGTAAATGTCATTCACTACGCTGATGATACATGTTTATACGTGTAAATGTTATTCACTACGCCGATGATACATGTTTATACGTGTAAATGTCATTCACTACGCCGATGATACATGTTTATACGTGTAAATGTCATTCACTACGCCGATGATACATGTTTATACATGTAAATGTCATTCACTACGCTGATGATACATGTTTATACGTGTAAATGTCATTCACTACGCCGACGATACATGTTTATATGTAAATGTCATTCACTACGCTGATGATACATGTTTATACGTGTAAATGTCATTCACTACGCTGATGATACATGTTTATACGTTTATATGTCATTCACTACGCTGATGATACATGTTTATAGGTGTAAATGTCATTCACTACGCCGATGATACATGTTTATACGTTTATACGTCATTCACTACGCCGATGATACATGTACGTGTAAATGTCATTCACTACGCCGATGATACATGTTTATACGTGTAAATGTCATTCACTACGCCGATGATACATGTTTATACGTGTAAATGTCATTCACTACGCCGATGATACATGTTTATACGTGTAAATGTCATTCACTACGCTGATGATACATGTTTATACGTGTAAATGTCATTCACTACGCTGATGATACATGTTTATACGTGTAAATGTCATTCACTACGCCGATGATACATGTTTATACGTGTAAATGTCATTCACTACGCTGATGATACATGTTTATACGTGTAAATGTCATTCACTACGCTGATGATACATGTTTATACGTGTAAATGTCATTCACTACGCTGATGATACATGTTTATATGTAAATGTCATTCACTACGCTGATGATACATGTTTATATGTGTAAATGTCATTCACTACGCTGATGATACATGTTTATATGTAAATGTCATTCACTACGCTGATGATACATGTTTATATGTGTAAATGTCATTCACTACGCCGACGATACATGTTTATACGTGTAAATGTCATTCACTACGCTGATGATACATGTTTATACGTGTAAATGTCATTCACTACGCTGATGATACATGTTTATACGTGTAAATGTCATTCACTACGCCGATGATACATGTTTATACGTGTAAATGTCATTCACTACGCTGATGATACATGTTTATACGTGTAAATGTCATTCACTACGCTGATGATACATGTTTATATGTAAATGTCATTCACTACGCCGATGATACATGTTTATACGTGTAAATGTCATTCACTACGCCGATTATACATGTTTATACGTGTAAATGTCATTCACTACGCCGATGACACATGTTTCTACGTGTAAATGTCATTCACTACGCCGATGATACATGTTTATACGTGTAAATGTCATTCACTACGCTGATACATGTTTATACGTGTAAATGTCATTCACTACGCTGATGATACATGTTTATACGTAAATGTCATTCACTACGCCGATGATACATGTTTATACGTGTAAATGTCATTCACTACGCTGATACATGTTTATACGTGTAAATGTCATTCACTACGCTGATACATGTTTATACGTGTAAATGTCATTCACTACGCCGATGATACATGTTTATATGTAAATGTCATTCACTACGCCGATGATACATGTTTATACGTGTAAATGTCATTCACTACGCCGATGATACATGTTTATACGTGTAAATGTCATTCACTACGCCGATGATACATGTTAATACGTGTAAATGTCATTCACTACGCCGATGATACATGTTTATATGTAAATGTCATTCACTACGCCGATGATACATGTTTATATGTAAATGTCATTCACTACGCTGATGATACACGTTTATACGTGTAAATGTCATTCACTACGCGATGATACATGTTTATACGTGTAAATGTCATTCACTACGCTGATGATACATGTTTATATGTAAATGTCATTCACTACGCCGATGATACATGTTTATATGTAAATGTCATTCACTACGCTGATGATACATGTTTATATGTAAATGTCATTCACTACGCCGATGATACATGTTTATACGTGTAAATGTCATTCACTACACCGATGATACATGTTTATACGTGTAAATGTCATTCACTACGCCGATCATACATGTTTCTACGTGTAAATGTCATTCACTACGCCGATGATACATGTTTATACGTGTAAATGTAATTCACTACGCTGATGATACATGTTTATATGTAAATATCATTCACTACGCTGATGATACATGTTTATAAGTAAATGTCATTCACTACGCTGATTATACATGTTTATACGTGTAAATGTCATTCACTACGCCGATGATACATGTTTATACGTGTAAATGTCATTCACTACGCTGATGATACATGTTTATACGTGTAAATGTCATTCACTACGCCGATGATACATGTTTATACGTGTAAATGTCATTCACTACGCCGATGATACATGTTTATACGTGTAAATGTCATTCACTACGCCGATGATACATGTTTATACGTGTAAATGTCATTCACTACGCCGATGATACATGTTTATACGTGTAAATGTCATTCACTACGCCGATGATACATGTTTATACGTGTAAATGTCATTCACTACGCCGACGATACATGTTTATACGTGTAAATGTCATTCACTACGCTGATGATACATGTTTATACGTGTAAATGTCATTCACTACGCTGATGATACATGTTTATACGTGTAAATGTCATTCACTACGCCGATGATACATGTTTATACGTGTAAATGTCATTCACTACGCCGATGATACATGTTTATACGTGTAAATGTCATTCACTACGCCGATGATACATGTTTATACGTGTAAATGTCATTCACTACGCCGATGACACGTGTTTATACGTGTAAATGTCATTCACTACGCCGATACATGTTTATATGTAAATGTCATTCACTACGCTGATGATACATGTTTATACGTGTAAATGTTATTCACTACGCCGATGATACATGTTTATACGTGTAAATGTCATTCACTACGCCGATGATAAATGTTTATACGTGTAAATGTCATTCACTACGCCGATGATACATGTTTATACGTGTAAATGTCATTCACTACGCCGATGATACATGTTTATACGTGTAAATGTCATTCACTACGCCGATGATACATGTTTATACGTGTAAATGTCATTCACTACGCCGATGATACATGTTTATACGTGTAAATGTCATTCACTACGCCGATGATACATGTTTATACGTGTAAATGTCATTCACTACGCCGATGATACATGTTTATACGTGTAAATGTCATTCACTACGCCGATGATACATGTTTATACGTGTAAATGTAATTCACTACGCCGATGATACATGTTTATACGTGTAAATGTAATTCACTACGCCGATGATACATGTTTATACGTGTAAATGTCATTCACTACGCTGATGATACATGTTTATACGTGTAAATGTCATTCACTACGCCGATGATACAGTATACGTGTAAATGTCATTCACTACGCCGATGATACATGTTTATACGTGTAAATGTCATTTACTACGCCGATGATACATGTTTATACGTGTAAATGTCATTCACTACGCCGATGATACATGTTTATACGTGTAAATGTCATTCACTACGCTGATGATACATGTTTATACGTGTAAATGTCATTCACTACGCTGATACATGTTTATACGTGTAAATGTCATTCACTACGCTGATGATACATGTTTATACGTGTAAATGTCATTCACTACGCTGATGATACATGTTTATACGTGTAAATGTCATTCACTACGCTGATGATACATGTTTATACGTGTAAATGTCATTCACTACGCTGATACATGTTTATACATGTAAATGTCATTCACTACGCCGATGATACATGTTTATACGTGTAAATGTCATTCACTACGCCGGTGATACATGTTTATACGTGTAAATGTCATTCACTATGACGACGATACATGTTTATACGTGTAAATGTCATTCACTACGCCGATGATACATGTTTATACGTGTAAATGTCATTCACTACGCCGATGATACATGTTTATACGTGTAAATGTCATTCACTACGCCGATGATACATGTTTATACGTGTAAATGTCATTCACTACGCCGATGATACATGTTTATACGTGTAAATGTCATTCACTACGCTGATGATACATGTTTATACGTGTAAATGTCATTCACTACGCCGATGATACATGTTTATACGTGTAAATGTCATTCACTACGACGACGATACATGTTTATACGTGTAAATGTCATTCACTACGCCGACGATACACGTTTATATGTAAATGTCATTCACTACGCTGATGATACATGTTTATACGTGTAAATGTCATTCACTACGCCGATGATACATGTTTATACGTGTAAATGTCATTCACTACGCTGATGATACATGTTTATACGTGTAAATGTCATTCACTACGCTGATGATACAGGTTTATACGTGTAAATGTCATTCACTACGCTGATGATACATGTTTATACGTGTAAATGTCATTCACTACGCTGATGATACATGTTTATACGTGTAAATGTCATTCACTACGCCGATGATACATGTTTATACGTGTAAATGTCATTCACTACGCCGATACATGTTTATATGTAAATGTCATTCACTACGCTGATGATACATGTTTATACGTGTAAATGTTATTCACTACGCCGATGATACATGTTTATACGTGTAAATGTCATTCACTACGCCGATGATAAATGTTTATACGTGTAAATGTCATTCACTACGCCGATGATACATGTTTATACGTGTAAATGTCATTCACTACGCCGATGATACATGTTTATACGTGTAAATGTCATTCACTACGCCGATGATACATGTTTATACGTGTAAATGTCATTCACTACGCCGATGATACATGTTTATACGTGTAAATGTCATTCACTACGCCGATGATACATGTTTATACGTGTAAATGTCATTCACTACGCCGATGATACATGTTTATACGTGTAAATGTCATTCACTACGCTGATGATACATGTTTATACGTGTAAATGTCATTCACTACGCCGATGATACATGTTTATACGTGTAAATGTCATTCACTACGCCGATGATACATGTTTATACGTGTAAATGTCATTCACTACGCCGATGATACATGTTTATACGTGTAAATGTCATTCACTACGCCGATGATACATGTTTATACGTGTAAATGTCATTCACTACGCCGATGATACATGTTTATACGTGTAAATGTCATTCACTACGCCGATGATACATGTTTATACGTGTAAATGTCATTCACTACGCCGATGATACATGTTTATACATGTAAATGTCATTCACTACGCCGATGATACATGTTTATACGCGTAAATGTCATTCACTACGCCGATGATACATGTTTATACGCGTAAATGTCATTCACTACGCCGATGATACATGTTTATACGTGTAAATGTCATTCACTACGCTGATGATACATGTTTATACGTGTAAATGTCATTCACTACGCTGATGATACATGTTTATACGTGTAAATGTCATTCACTACGCCGATGATACAGTATACGTGTAAATGTCATTCACTACGCCGATGATACATGTTTATACGTGTAAATGTCATTTACTACGCCGATGATACATGTTTATACGTGTAAATGTCATTCACTACGCCGATGATACATGTTTATACGTGTAAATGTCATTCACTACGCTGATGATACATGTTTATACGTGTAAATGTCATTCACTACGCTGATACATGTTTATACGTGTAAATGTCATTCACTACGCTGATGATACATGTTTATACGTGTAAATGTCATTCACTACGCTGATGATACATGTTTATACGTGTAAATGTCATTCACTACGCTGATACATGTTTATACGTGTAAATGTCATTCACTACGCCGATGATACATGTTTATACGTGTAAATGTCATTCACTACGCCGGTGATACATGTTTATACGTGTAAATGTCATTCACTATGACGACGATACATGTTTATACGTGTAAATGTCATTCACTACGCCGATGATACATGTTTATACGTGTAAATGTCATTCACTACGCCGATGATACATGTTTATACGTGTAAATGTCATTCACTACGCCGATGATACATGTTTATACGTGTAAATGTCATTCACTACGCCGATGATACATGTTTATACGTGTAAATGTCATTCACTACGCTGATGATACATGTTTATACGTGTAAATGTCATTCACTACGCCGATGATACATGTTTATACGTGTAAATGTCATTCACTACGACGACGATACATGTTTATACGTGTAAATGTCATTCACTACGCCGACGATACACGTTTATATGTAAATGTCATTCACTACGCTGATGATACATGTTTATACGTGTAAATGTCATTCACTACGCCGATGATACATGTTTATACGTGTAAATGTCATTCACTACGCTGATGATACATGTTTATACGTGTAAATGTCATTCACTACGCTGATGATACAGGTTTATACGTGTAAATGTCATTCACTACGCTGATGATACATGTTTATACGTGTAAATGTCATTCACTACGCTGATGATACATGTTTATACGTGTAAATGTCATTCACTACGCCGATGATACATGTTTATACGTGTAAATGTCATTCACTACGCCGATGATACGTTTATACGTGTAAATGTCATTCACTACGCCGATGATACATGTTTATATGTAAATGTCATTCACTACGCTGATGATACATGTTTAAAAGTAAATGTCATTCACTACGCTGATGATACATGTTTATACGTGTAAATGTCATTCACTACGCCGATGATACATGTTTATACGTGTAAATGTCATTCACTACGCCGATGATACATGTTTATACGTGTAAATGTCATTCACTACGCTGATTATACATGTTTATACGTGTAAATGTCATTCACTACGCCGATGATACATGTTTATACGTGTAAATGTCATTCACTACGGCGATGATACATGTTTATACGTGTAAATGTCATTCACTACGCTGATGATACATGTTTATACGTGTAAATGTCATTCACTACGCTGATGATACATGTTTATACGTGTAAATGTCATTCACTACGCCGATGATACATGTTTATACGTGTAAATGTCATTCACTACGCCGATGATACAGGTTTATACGTGTAAATGTCATTCACTACGCTGATGATACATGTTTATACGTGTAAATGTCATTCACTACGCCGATGATACATGTTTATATGTAAATGTCATTCACTACGCCGATGATACATGTTTATATGTAGATGTCATTCACTACGCTGATGATACATGTTTATACGTGTAAATGTCATTCACTACGCCGATGATACATGTTTATATGTAAATGTCATTCACTACGCCGATGATACATGTTTATATGTAAATGTCATTCACTACGCTGATGATACATGTTTATATGTAAATGTCATTCACTACGCCGATGATACATGTTTATATGTAAATGTCATTCACTACGCTGATGATACATGTTTATATGTAAATGTCATTCACTACGCCGATGATACATGTTTATACGTGTAAATGTCATTCACTACACCGATGATACAGGTTTATACGTGTAAATGTCATTCACTACGCCGATGATACATGTTTATATGTAAATGTCATTCACTATGCTGATGATACATGTTTATACGTGTAAATGTCATTCACTACACCGATGATACATGTTTATACGTGTAAATGTCATTCACTACGCTGATGATACATGTTTATACGTGTAAATGTCATTCACTACGCTGATGATACATGTTTATACGTGTAAATGTCATTCACTACGCTGATGATACATGTTTATACGTGTAAATGTCATTCACTACGCTGATGATACATGTTTATACGTGTAAATGTCATTCACTACGCCGATGATACATGTTTATATGTAAATGTCATTCACTACGCTGATGATACATGTTTATACGTGTAAATGTCATTCACTACGCTGATGATACATGTTTATACGTGTAAATGTCATTCACTACGCCGATGATACATGTTAATACGTGTAAATGTCATTCACTACGCCGATGATACATGTTTATATGTAAATGTCATTCACTACGCCGATGATACATGTTTATATGTAAATGTCATTCACTACGCCGATGATACATGTTTATACGTGTAAATGTCATTCACTACGCTGATGATACATGTTTATACGTGTAAATGTCATTCACTACGCTGATGATACATGTTTATACGTGTAAATGTCATTCACTACGCTGATGATACATGTTTATACGTGTAAATGTCATTCACTACGCTGATGATACATGTTTATACGTGTAAATGTCATTCACTACGCCGATGATACATGTTTATACGTGTAAATGTCATTCACTACGCTGATGATACATGTTTATACGTGTAAATGTCATTCACTACGCCGATGATACATGTTTATACGTGTAAATGTCATTCACTACGACGACGATACATGTAGATACTTGTATCTGGTCTCACAGGTACATGTAACTCAATCTGGTGCAGGGCTGGTTATGGTTTATAGTTCTACCCTGGTCTAGTCCAGGTCCAGATCCAGATCCACTTTTTTCTCGACATTTCAACGATTTTCTCGACTTTTTTTTTTTAATTTCGATAATTTTCTCAACTTTCTCAAAATTTTGACTTTTTTCAACTTTTTTCTCAAAATTTCGAGTCTACCCTGGTCTAGTCCTGGTCCAGGTTTAGATTGTGGTCCTGGTCCAGGTCCACGTTCTGGTCCAGGACGTGGACCAGGTCCTGGTCTTCCTGGTTTATGGGTCTGGTCTAGGTCTACCCTGGTCTGGTTCAGGTCTAGGTCTAGTCCAGGACCTGGTCCAGGTCCTGGTCCTAGTCTACTCTAGTCCACCCACCTGAGACGATGGTGACGGGTCCACAGATGTCTCCAGGTCTGGGCCTGGTTGTGGTTTATGGGTCTGGTCTAGGTCTACTCTAGTCCGGTTCAGGACCAGGACCTGGTTCTGGTCCAGGTCCTGGTCCAGGTCCACCCACCTGAGACGATGGTGACGGGTCCACAGATGTCTCCAGGTCTGGGCCTGGTTGTGGTTTATGGGTCTGGTCTAGGTCTACTCTAGTCCGGTTCAGGTCTAGTCTGGTCCTGGTCTAGGTCCTGGTCCTAGTCCTAGTCTACTCTAGTCCACCCACCTGAGACGATGGTGACGGGTCCACAGATGTCCCCAGGTCTGGGTCTGGTTGTGGTTTATGGGTCTGGTCTAGGTCTAGTTCAGGTCCAGGTTCTGGTCCAGGTTCTGGTCCAGGACCTGGTTCTGGTTCAGGTCCAGGTCTTCCACCCACCTGAGACGATGGTGACGGGTCCACAGATGTCCCCGAGCTTCTGGCGGGTGAAGTTCTTGATGAGGGCCCGGATCAGGGTGGTCTTGCCGACCTTGGGGGGTCCGACCACGACCACCACCACCGGGGGGGGTTCCAGGGGGGTCCGGTCCACCAGGGGGACGTGGTGCTTCTTGGTCTTCAGGTCCTGGGCCCTGAAGAGTCCAGAGAACCGTCAGTATGAATGAATGAATGAATGAATCAATGAATGAATGAATGTAGTGATGCACCGATTGTTCGGTAACCGAAATTGTTCGGCCCAAAATGGCAAAAAACCACTTTGGGTGTTCGGTGGAATAAGTGGGAAAAATACTAACAATTAATAACGGCGTTGTAAAATAAGGAAATAGACTGGCCGCTCCGTCCCGTAACGGTTGCACCACAAACATAAATCGTTGGCCAACCAAAAAGTAACCACATAAGAATTTTACCAACATTCACCAGGAGGTGGAACCAAAACAACATAATGCTGGGAAATTAAAACATTTAATTTTTTATGTTCAATAAATATTTTCTAGTAACGGGTTAGTCCGGTTCAGCCCAACATGTTACTAAATACCACGTTTATTATTTCTGTCATTGTTTTTGCTGTAAATTACATTTTAGTCTTTTATTTAGCAAAATAATCAGAAGATTATTTCAGATAACATTTATCTGATTTAATACTTAGAACTTTTTTGGAGAATACGACTTCTTCTCTTTTTTCTTCTTAAGACTGAACTTGAAAAAAAATGACACTTAAGAAGATTTTTTTTCTTAAGAATGTTTTGTGAATCCGGCCCCAGGATTCTGGTTCAAGGGGTTCTGGTTCCGACTTTTTTCTCCACATTTCGACTTTTTTCTCGAGATTGAACTTCAACATTAATCTCGACATTTCTTTTTTCTGGAAGTGCATTATGAATAAATAAATCTCCCCCCAGTTATAACTAATATAGAAACATGCAGCATGTGTTTCCTTCATTCTAAGGCTTATACAAGACTTTTCATGTTTTGCGGCTCCAGACATATTCGTTTTTTGTGTTTTTGGTCCAATATGGATCTAAAACATTTTGGGTTGCCGACCGCTGATCTAGGGATTCTAGATCTGGGGGTTCTGGTTCTGGTTCCGCTCACCTGTGGAAGGTCTTGGCCATCTTGACGGCCGACTGGACGGCGAAGGCCTTGGGGTTCCGTCGTCGTTCATCGTCCTCCGCCGCGATGCCCAACTTCTTCTTCTTCTTCTCGGCCTTGGGCCCGCTGTGTTTCTGCTGGTGCTGCTTCTGCTTCTTCTGGTGCTTGGAGTCCATGATGGAGCCGGGGCGGGGGTCACCTGTTCACCGGTTATCCTGGGTCACCCGTTCACCGGTTATCCTGGTTCACCTGTCCAACCTGGAGCAGAAACCAGACCCGTCAGATCCGCCCCCTCATCCATGTGATAATCAATAATCACACAAAAACTTCACTTTCAAACTTCAATCATTCCAACTAAAATTCAAGCACTTTTCAGGCCTTGAAAACACAACATTGAAATTCAAGCACTTTCAAGGATTTCAAGCCCCAGTAGGAACCTGGACCTGCAAACGTGACGTAAACAACAACACTGCAGTCACGTGGTTACGTTAAAAACGAACATTTAAACACTAAAAACAGACATTTAAACATTAAAAACAGACATTTAAACATTAAAAACAGACATTTAACGTTAAAAACAGACATTTAAACATTAAAAACAGACATTTAACGTTAAAAACAGACATTTAAACGTTAAAAACAGACATTTAAACGTTAAAAACAGACATTTAAACGTTAAAAACAGACATTTAAACGTTAAAAACAGACATTTAAACATTAAAAACAGACATTTAAACGTTAAAAACAGACATTTAAACATTAAAAACAGACATTTAAACATTAAAAACAGACATTTAAACATTAAAAACAGACATTTAAACATTAGAAACAAACATTTAAACGTTAAAAACAGACATTTAAACGTTAAAAACAGACATTTAAACGTTAAAAACAGACATTTAAACGTTAAAAACAGACATTTAAACATTAAAAACAGACATTTAAACATTAAAAACAGACATTTAAACGTTAAAAACAGACATTTAAACATTAAAAACAGACATTTAAACATTAAAAACAGACATTTAAACGTTAAAAACAGACATTTAAACATTAGAAACAAACATTTAAACGTTAAAAACAGACATTTAAACATTGAAAACAGACATTTAAACATTAGAAACAAACATTTAAACATTAGAAACAAACATTTAAACGTTAAAAACAAACATTTAAACGTTAAAAACAGACATTTAAACGTTAAAAACAAACATTTAAACGTTAAAAACAAACATTTAAACATTAGAAACAAACATTTAAACGTTAAAAACAAACATTTAAACGTTAAAAACAAACATTTAAACGTTAAAAACAGACATTTAAACGTTAAAAACAAACATTTAAACATTAGAAACAAACATTTAAACGTTAAAAACAAACATTAAAAACAAACATTTAAATATTAGAAAATAACATTTAAACATTAGAAACAAACAGACTCAAAAACACCTACTATCCCTGGGCTATTAGACTGTTAAATAATACAGAATATAACAGAACAGGTGTATTTTCTGAATGAGACTGGTGTTTGCGTGACAGTTTGTTTCACTTTACCAGATATTGGCCGGGTTTCCCAGATCAGTTAAGTAGTTCTTAACAGCGAAAGACTTCTTTCAAACCTTCTTAAGGAGCCTGTGAAAGAAAATTGCGTTTCCCAGAGTTGCTCTTAGCTTAAGTATCTCTTTCATTAAGAAGGAAATGAAAGATGCTGCTGACCCAGTCTTTACAACCATCTTAGTGAACAAAGACTCACAAATCCAGCCGCGTCAGGCAAATCAATATCACACCAAGCAATGACATATTAAAACAATGTCCCCCGCACAAATTGTGATCTATTTTATACTTTAGATTTATATTGTTTAGCATTCATTGGTGACAGCACAGGGGGGAAAAAAAGAAAAATAAGGAATAACAAGTGTGTTCCTGTATATGCTTTTACGCACAAATAAAACGATCATCATGAATATCATTTATTTGATGATTTGGCTGCTATACAGCATATTCTCGCTGCAAATCAACCGCGTCGCCGTGCGTGAAGCAGAACAGTTTTTATGAACGCATTCGTGCGTCAGCACTTCAGTCCTCTGGACGTGCTGTCGGACCGGGCTGTCCAGGCAGCCGGGACACCGATCCTGCCCGAGCCCGAGCGCATCTATGTGATGACAGGGAAGCAGCAGCTGAAGAACGGGATCCTTTGATGAATCGTTCATTACAGTCTCAAATATAATCAATGGTGTCGGTTTATATTAAAGAATCTTTTTGCCCAGAAGAAAAAAGAGCGAAGACAACGACCCATAACTATTTTCTTCTCTTGAAAAAACCCACCTGCGGGATGCAGCAGCATCAGAAGAGCAGGAATACGTGCGTGGCGGGGATGATCTCTGCAATCTGAAGCCCTCTATAATTGTAAAAAGAATTTCACTTATCACGGGTTCTTTTTGGAACATAACCCCTGCGAAAAACCAGGGATTGCTGTAATTCCACGTTGCGATTTGCGAAACTCGCCTTCTCTTGGCTCATGTTTTTGAACGCACACACCCGCCCACCACGTTTCCTCCGGGTTTCTGCGTGTGGGGAAAAAAAGCCTCACTGTAGCCAGAAATAACGGAGTAACGCACCGTTTGGATGAAAAAGGGTCATTGAATTATATTTATCATCTTAATTCTTCATTATAACGCACAGGCAGCAGGAATTAGTGCGTTGGTAGCAGTGCTGCGTGTGAAAATGCGCTGATAGTGATCGGTGATCGATTTGCCTGGCATCGATTGATTTGGTTTCAGAACTGGACAGCTGCTCCAAAGAGCTTCTGAAAGAGCGAAACTAAAGAACGGTGTTAAGAAGTCATCTGGGAAACACCCGTATCTTAGGGTTCTCTCTTAAGTGAAACCTTCTTTGAACCTCTCTTAAATCCTTAAGAGAGGTCGGATCTGGGAAACCCGGCCATTGTTTGTATTGCTTTTATGTTTTTATACTTATTTATTCCTCTTATTTTTGTTTCCTTTGCACTTTGGTGGAAACATCCTAACCAATGTCGTAATCTGAGCACAATGACAATAAAGTGTCTCAAAATTTTTTTGGCAAGAAATTAGAAATTGTCTATCTTTAAAAATGAATGACATTCCAAATTTACAAATCGTTAACATTATTTTTTATATAAATACTATTGACAAATCAGTGTCCTTCTTAGTTAATGTCATTCTCTTACTGGCTAAATAAATATCACATACATTGTTGTAAGTGGAGAAAAATGAAGCTTCTTTCCATTTTTTTATAAATGATTTCAAAAGTTTTTTTGTTTCTTTAAAAAATATTAAGTCAGATAACTCTGCAAAAAAATTAGTAACCGATATATCAGAGTATCTTTTATTTTAAGTCTCTTTCTGAAATGTCGATGCTATTTGATTTAAAATGTCTTACTGTTCCTTTGTTTTAACTTTACTTGTATCTTATTTTTGTTTATATCTCTCTTGTTCATAAAACCTCCAGGATGTTCTTTTTTCTTATATTTCCTCTACTAGCAGTTTTGTATAAAGTGTGTTTTTCTTGTTTAAAAATTCTGTTCAATAAATTAAAAAAATGACAATAAAGTTTATTCTATTTAAACATTAAAAACAGACATTTAAACGTTAAAAACAGACATTTAAATGTTAAAAACAGACATTTAAACGTTAAAAACAGACATTTGAACATTAAAAACAGACATTTGAACATTAAAAACAGACATTTAAATGTTAAAAACAGACATTTGAAGATTAAAAACAGACATTTGAAGATTAAAAACAGACATTTAAACATTAAAAACAGACATTTAAACATTAAAAACAGACATTTAAACATTAAAAACAGACATTTGACCATTTGAACCACGTGTTTCTACATAAATCCAGACCACGTGACCAAAACAGAAGGATAAAACATCATGATCTGATGACGTCATCAGCGGGACCGGGCCGGTTCTTACCTGAGACCAGAACCAGAACCAGAACCAGGACTTTAGAAAGTCTTTGGACTTTAAAAACCTGCAGATAAAGAAGTAAATCCAGCAGCAGCTGATCCAGCGTGTTGCTACGGGACCGGGACGTGCGGCAGCTTGTGGGTCCGGGTGGAACCGGAACGGAGAGAGAAGTTCCGCTTCCGGGTTCCGGGGGTTTGTGCGCATGCGCCCTGTGTGTCCGCGGTGTTTTTATTTGTTTATTTATTTTCTCATTAAATTTACAAAAAAAACAAGGCACATTATTAATAATTATTATTAATAATAATTATTATTAATTCCAGAAAAACATTTTTATCAGAGAAACTGAGACCAATGAGTAAAACAAGACAAAGAAAATACACAGAAAAAGTGAAAAAAGAAATAGAATAGAATAGAATATATTTCCTCTTCATCAGGTGGAGGTACTAGAATCCTCTCTTCTTCTTCATCATCATCATCATCATCATCATCATCATCATCATCATCATCATCAGGTGAAGGTTTAGACCATAGACATATATACATAGACGCCGCATTGACTGACGCTTCCTATTGGGGCCGACGTCGGGCGTGGCCGCCATCTTGGATCGGTGGCGCTTTGACTCCAGTGCGTTCACTTCTATTGAGGAAGGAGGTGTATGCATAAGTAAAATAACTATAACTCACTTAATTTTCAACCGATTTTCACGCGGTTTGCTTTGTTACAAACGGCAGACATGTAGTTATGATACAGGATGCTTGATGTACGTTAAAAATGCAGGCTTTCATGCTAAAATACGTTCTGCAGGTAGTCACACTACTGGTTATGCCATTCAGGTATACATACTGTATATATATATATATATATATATATATATATACAGTATATATATATTGTGCCACAATAAATACGATGACTGCAAATACAATCTTCCAGGATATAATCGGATGTAACAGTGAATCACATCTTTCATGACAAGGCAGTTAAAAGACTAATTTTAAAATCACCCACACAAGTGATAACAAATTATCCTGACATCTGTGACTAAGTTTCATGTTAAAATGTGTTTATATATGTGTGTATACACACACACATATATAAATATATAAGTATATATATATATATATATATATATATATATATATATATATATATATATATATATATATATATATATATATATATGCGTTCGTGCGTTTTTTGGTGCGTTTTTGCGTTTTTTCTTCTGTTTTTGCTTTTTTTCGTGCGTTCGTGCGTTTTTGCGTGCGTTCGTTTTGCGTGCATTTTTTCGTGCGTTCGTGCGTTTTTTTGTGCGTTTTTTCGTGCGTTTTTTCGTGCGTGCGTTTTTTTTGTGCGTTTTTTTGTGCCTTCGTGCGTGCGTGCGTGCGTTCGTGCGTGCGTGCGTTCGTGCATTCGTGCGTGCGTTCGTGCGTGCGTTCGTGCGTGCGTTCGTGCGTTTTTGCGTGCGTTCGTTTTGCGTGCGTTTTTTCGTGCGTTTTTCCATGCGTTTTT
Source organism: Cololabis saira (assembly GCF_033807715.1). Classification (NCBI taxonomy): domain Eukaryota; kingdom Metazoa; phylum Chordata; class Actinopteri; order Beloniformes; family Belonidae; genus Cololabis; species Cololabis saira. The sequence continues at coordinate 1,333,174 of NC_084605.1, read as the reverse complement.
TGCGTGCGTTCGTACGAAAAAACGCACGAAAAAACGTTTTTTCGTACGTTTTTTCGTGCGTTTTTGCGTTTTTTTCGTGCGTTTTTGCCTACGTTTTTTCGTGCGTTTTTTTCGTGCGTTTTTTCGTGCGTTTTTGCGTTTCTTCGTACGTTTTTTCGTACGATTTTTCGGACGTTTTTTCGTAAGTTTTTTCATGCGTTTTCGTGCGTTTTTTCTTGCGTTTTTTCTTGCGTTTTTTTCTTGCGTTTTTTCGCGCGTTTTTTCGTGCGTTTTTGCATTTTTTCTTCCGTTTTTGCGGTTTTTTCGTGCGTTTTTGCGTTTTTTCGTACGATTTTTCGTACGATTTTTCGTACATTTTTTTTCACGCGTTTTTCGTACGATTTTTTGGGCATTTTTTCAGTCCCTCATACTGGTCTCAGTCTCTCATACTGGTCTCAGTCTCTCATACTGGTCTCAGTCTCTCATACTGGTCTCAGTCTCTCATACTGGTCTCAGTCTCTCATACTGGTCTCAGTCCCTCATACTGGTCTCAGTCTCTCATACTGGTCTCTCATACTGGTCTCAGTCTCTCATACTGGTCTCAGTCTCTCATACTGGTCTCTCATACTGGTCTCAGTCTCTCATACTGGTCTCAGTCTCTCATACTGGTCTCTCATACTGGTCTCAGTCTCTCATACTGGTCTCAGTCTCTCATACTGGTCTCTCATACTGGTCTCAGTCTCTCATACTGGTCTCAGTCTCTCATACTGGTCTCAGTCTCTCATACTGGTCTCAGTCTCTCATACTGGTCTCAGTCTCTCATACTGGTCTCAGTCTCTCATACTGGTCTCAGTCTCTCATACTGGTCTCTCATACTGGTCTCTCATACTGGTCTCAGTCCCTCATACTGGTCTCAGTCTCTCATACTGGTCTCAGTCTCTCATACTGGTCTCAGTCTCTCATACTGGTCTCAGTCTCTCATACTGGTCTCAGTCTCTCATACTGGTCTCAGTCTCTCATACTGGTCTCAGTCTCTCATACTGGTCTCAGTCTCTCATACTGGTCTCAGTCTCTCATACTGGTCTCAGTCCCTCATACTGGTCTCAGTCTCTCTTTTTTCTTCTGTTTTTGCGTGCGTTTTTTCGTGCGTTTTTTCGTGCGTTTTTTCGTGCGTTTTTTTTTTGTGTTTTTTTTTGCGTTTTTTCGTGCGTTCGTGCGTTTTTCCATGCGTTTTTGCGTGCGTTCGTACGTTTTTGCGTTTTTTCGTGCGTTTTTGCGTTTTTTTCGTGCGTTTTTTCGTGCGTTTGTACGTTTTTGCGTTTTTTCGTGCGTTTTTGCGTTTTTTTCGTGCGTTTTTTCGTGCGTTTTTGCGTACATTTTTTCGTACGTTTTTCGTACGATTTTTCGTGCGTTTTTTCGTGCGTTTTTTTCGTGCATTTTTTCGTGCGTTTTTGCGTTTCTTCGTACGTTTTTTCGTACGTTTTTTCTTGCGTTTTTTCGCGCATTTTTTCGTGCGTTTTTTCGTGCGTTTTTGCGTTTTTTCGTACGATTTTTCGTACGTTTTTTCGTACGATTTTTCGTACGTTTTTTCGTACGTATTTTCGTGCGATTTTTCGGGCGTTTTTTCAGTCTCTCATACTGGTCTCAGTCTCTCATACTGGTCTCAGTCTCTCATACTGGTCTCAGTCTCTCATACTGGTCTCAGTCTCTCATACTGGTCTCAGTCTCTCATACTGGTCTCAGTCTCTCATACTGGTCTCAGTCTCTCATACTGGTCTCAGTCTCTCATACTGGTCTCAGTCTCTCATACTGGTCTCAGTCTCTCATACTGGTCTCAGTCTCTCATACTGGTCTCTCATACTGGTCTCAGTCTCTCATACTGGTCTCAGTCTCTCATACTGGTCTCTCATACTGGTCTCAGTCTCTCATACTGGTCTCTCATACTGGTCTCAGTCTCTCATACTGGTCTCTCATACTGGTCTCAGTCTCTCATACTGGTCTCTCATACTGGTCTCAGTCTCTCATACTGGTCTCAGTCTCTCATACTGGTCTCAGTGTCTCATTTTTGCGTACGTTTTTTCGTGCGTTTTTTTCGTGCGTTTTTTCGTGCGTTTTTGCATTTCTTCGTACGTTTTTTCGTACGATTTTTCGGGCGTTTTTTCGTAAGTTTTTTCATGCGTTTTCGTGCGTTTTTTCGTGCGTTTTTTCTTGCGTTTTTTCGCGCGTTTTTTCGTGCGTTTTTGCGTTTTTTCTTCTGTTTTTGCGTTTTTTTTCGTGCGTTTTTGCGTTTTTTCGTACGATTTTTCGGGCGTTTTTTCGTACGATTTTTCGGGCGTTTTTTCGTAAGTTTTTTCGTGCGTTTTTTCGTGCGTTTTTTCTTGCGTTTTTTCGTGCGTTTTTTCTTGCGTTTTTTCGCGCGTTTTTTCGTGCGTTTTTGCGTTTTTTCTTCTGTTTTTGCGTTTTTTTTTCGTGCGTTTTTGCGTTTTTTCGTGCGTTTTTTCTTGCGTTTTTTCGCGCGTTTTTTCGTGCGTTTTTGCGTTTTTTCTTCTGTTTTTGCGTTTTTTTTTCGTGCGTTTTTGCGTTTTTCGTACGATTTTTCGTACGTTTTTTCGTACGTTTTTTAGTACGTATTTTCATGCGTTTTTCGTACGATTTTTCTGGCATTTTTTCAGGCGTTTTTCGTACGATTTTTCGGGCGTTTTTTCAGTCTCTCATACTGGTCTCAGTCTCTCATACTGGTCTCAGTCTCTCATACTGGTCTCAGTCTCTCATACTGGTCTCAGTCTCTCATACTGGTCTCAGTCTCTCATACTGGTCTCAGTCTCTCATACTGGTCTCAGTCTCTCATACTGGTCTCTCATACTGGTCTCAGTCTCTCATACTGGTCTCAGTCTCTCATACTGGTCTCTCATACTGGTCTCAGTCTCTCATACTGGTCTCAGTCTCTCATACTGGTCTCAGTCTCTCATACTGGTCTCAGTCTCTCATACTGGTCTCAGTCTCTCATACTGGTCTCAGTCTCTCATACTGGTCTCTCATACTGGTCTCAGTCTCTCATACTGGTCTCAGTCCCTCATACTGGTCTCAGTCTCTCATACTGGTCTCAGTCCCTCATACTGGTCTCTCATACTGGTCTCAGTCTCTCATACTGGTCTCTCATACTGGTCTCAGTCTCTCATACTGGTCTCTCATACTGGTCTCAGTCTCTCATACTGGTCTCAGTCCCTCATACTGGTCTCAGTCTCTCATACTGGTCTCAGTCTCTCATACTGGTCTCTCATACTGGTCTCAGTCTCTCATACTGGTCTCAGTCTCTCATACTGGTCTCAGTCTCTCATACTGGTCTCAGTCTCTCATACTGGTCTCAGTCTCTCATACTGGTCTCAGTCTCTCATACTGGTCTCAGTCTCTCATACTGGTCTCAGTCTCTCATACTGGTCTCAGTCTCTCATACTGGTCTCAGTCTCTCATACTGGTCTCAGTCTCTCATACTGGTCTCTCATACTGGTCTCAGTCTCTCATACTGGTCTCTCATACTGGTCTCAGTCTCTCATACTGGTCTCTCATACTGGTCTCAGTCTCTCATACTGGTCTCTCATACTGGTCTCAGTCTCTCATACTGGTCTCAGTCTCTCATACTGGTCTCAGTGTCTCATTTTTGCGTACGTTTTTTCGTGCGTTTTTTTCGTGCGTTTTTTCGTGCGTTTTTGCATTTCTTCGTACGTTTTTTCGTACGATTTTTCGGGCGTTTTTTCGTAAGTTTTTTCATGCGTTTTCGTGCGTTTTTTCGTGCGTTTTTTCTTGCGTTTTTTCGCGCGTTTTTTCGTGCGTTTTTGCGTTTTTTCTTCTGTTTTTGCGTTTTTTTTCGTGCGTTTTTGCGTTTTTTCGTACGATTTTTCGGGCGTTTTTTCGTACGATTTTTCGGGCGTTTTTTCGTAAGTTTTTTCGTGCGTTTTTTCGTGCGTTTTTTCTTGCGTTTTTTCGTGCGTTTTTTCTTGCGTTTTTTCGCGCGTTTTTTCGTGCGTTTTTGCGTTTTTTCTTCTGTTTTTGCGTTTTTTTTTCGTGCGTTTTTGCGTTTTTTCGTGCGTTTTTTCTTGCGTTTTTTCGCGCGTTTTTTCGTGCGTTTTTGCGTTTTTTCTTCTGTTTTTGCGTTTTTTTTTCGTGCGTTTTTGCGTTTTTCGTACGATTTTTCGTACGTTTTTTCGTACGTTTTTTAGTACGTATTTTCATGCGTTTTTCGTACGATTTTTCTGGCATTTTTTCAGGCGTTTTTCGTACGATTTTTCGGGCGTTTTTTCAGTCTCTCATACTGGTCTCAGTCTCTCATACTGGTCTCAGTCTCTCATACTGGTCTCAGTCTCTCATACTGGTCTCAGTCTCTCATACTGGTCTCAGTCTCTCATACTGGTCTCAGTCTCTCATACTGGTCTCAGTCTCTCATACTGGTCTCTCATACTGGTCTCAGTCTCTCATACTGGTCTCAGTCTCTCATACTGGTCTCAGTCTCTCATACTGGTCTCAGTCTCTCATACTGGTCTCAGTCTCTCATACTGGTCTCAGTCTCTCATACTGGTCTCTCATACTGGTCTCAGTCTCTCATACTGGTCTCAGTCCCTCATACTGGTCTCAGTCTCTCATACTGGTCTCAGTCCCTCATACTGGTCTCTCATACTGGTCTCAGTCTCTCATACTGGTCTCTCATACTGGTCTCAGTCTCTCATACTGGTCTCTCATACTGGTCTCAGTCTCTCATACTGGTCTCAGTCCCTCATACTGGTCTCAGTCTCTCATACTGGTCTCAGTCTCTCATACTGGTCTCTCATACTGGTCTCAGTCCCTCATACTGGTCTCTCATACTGGTCTCAGTCCCTCATACTGGTCTCTCATACTGGTCTCAGTCTCTCATACTGGTCTCTCATACTGGTCTCAGTCTCTCATACTGGTCTCAGTCTCTCATACTGGTCTCTCATACTGGTCTCTCATACTGGTCTCAGTCTCTCATACTGGTCTCAGTCTCTCATACTGGTCTCAGTCTCTCATACTGGTCTCAGTCTCTCATACTGGTCTCAGTCTCTCATACTGGTCTCAGTCTCTCATACTGGTCTCTCATACTGGTCTCAGTCTCTCATACTGGTCTCAGTCTCTCATACTGGTCTCAGTCTCTCATACTGGTCTCAGTCTCTCATACTGGTCTCAGTCTCTCATACTGGTCTCTCATACTGGTCTCAGTCTCTCATACTGGTCTCTCATACTGGTCTCAGTCTCTCATACTGGTCTCTCATACTGGTCTCAGTCTCTCATACTGGTCTCAGTCTCTCATACTGGTCTCAGTGTCTCATTTTTGCGTACGTTTTTTCGTGCGTTTTTTTCGTGCGTTTTTTCGTGCGTTTTTGCATTTCTTCGTACGTTTTTTCGTACGATTTTTCGGGCGTTTTTTCGTAAGTTTTTTCATGCGTTTTCGTGCGTTTTTTCGTGCGTTTTTTCTTGCGTTTTTTCGCGCGTTTTTTCGTGCGTTTTTGCGTTTTTTCTTCTGTTTTTGCGTTTTTTTTCGTGCGTTTTTGCGTTTTTTCGTACGATTTTTCGGGCGTTTTTTCGTACGATTTTTCGGGCGTTTTTTCGTAAGTTTTTTCGTGCGTTTTTTCGTGCGTTTTTTCTTGCGTTTTTTCGTGCGTTTTTTCTTGCGTTTTTTCGCGCGTTTTTTCGTGCGTTTTTGCGTTTTTTCTTCTGTTTTTGCGTTTTTTTTTCGTGCGTTTTTGCGTTTTTTCGTGCGTTTTTTCTTGCGTTTTTTCGCGCGTTTTTTCGTGCGTTTTTGCGTTTTTTCTTCTGTTTTTGCGTTTTTTTTTCGTGCGTTTTTGCGTTTTTCGTACGATTTTTCGTACGTTTTTTCGTACGTTTTTTAGTACGTATTTTCATGCGTTTTTCGTACGATTTTTCTGGCATTTTTTCAGGCGTTTTTCGTACGATTTTTCGGGCGTTTTTTCAGTCTCTCATACTGGTCTCAGTCTCTCATACTGGTCTCAGTCTCTCATACTGGTCTCAGTCTCTCATACTGGTCTCAGTCTCTCATACTGGTCTCAGTCTCTCATACTGGTCTCAGTCTCTCATACTGGTCTCAGTCTCTCATACTGGTCTCTCATACTGGTCTCAGTCTCTCATACTGGTCTCAGTCTCTCATACTGGTCTCAGTCTCTCATACTGGTCTCAGTCTCTCATACTGGTCTCAGTCTCTCATACTGGTCTCAGTCTCTCATACTGGTCTCTCATACTGGTCTCAGTCTCTCATACTGGTCTCAGTCCCTCATACTGGTCTCAGTCTCTCATACTGGTCTCAGTCCCTCATACTGGTCTCTCATACTGGTCTCAGTCTCTCATACTGGTCTCTCATACTGGTCTCAGTCTCTCATACTGGTCTCTCATACTGGTCTCAGTCTCTCATACTGGTCTCAGTCCCTCATACTGGTCTCAGTCTCTCATACTGGTCTCAGTCTCTCATACTGGTCTCTCATACTGGTCTCAGTCTCTCATACTGGTCTCAGTCTCTCATACTGGTCTCAGTCTCTCATACTGGTCTCAGTCTCTCATACTGGTCTCAGTCTCTCATACTGGTCTCAGTCTCTCATACTGGTCTCAGTCTCTCATACTGGTCTCAGTCTCTCATACTGGTCTCAGTCTCTCATACTGGTCTCAGTCTCTCATACTGGTCTCAGTCTCTCATACTGGTCTCAGTCTCTCATACTGGTCTCTCATACTGGTCTCAGTCTCTCATACTGGTCTCTCATACTGGTCTCAGTCTCTCATACTGGTCTCTCATACTGGTCTCAGTCTCTCATACTGGTCTCAGTCTCTCATACTGGTCTCAGTGTCTCATTTTTGCGTACGTTTTTTCGTGCGTTTTTTTCGTGCGTTTTTTCGTGCGTTTTTGCATTTCTTCGTACGTTTTTTCGTACGATTTTTCGGGCGTTTTTTCGTAAGTTTTTTCATGCGTTTTCGTGCGTTTTTTCGTGCGTTTTTTCTTGCGTTTTTTCGCGCGTTTTTTCGTGCGTTTTTGCGTTTTTTCTTCTGTTTTTGCGTTTTTTTTCGTGCGTTTTTGCGTTTTTTCGTACGATTTTTCGGGCGTTTTTTCGTACGATTTTTCGGGCGTTTTTTCGTAAGTTTTTTCGTGCGTTTTTTCGTGCGTTTTTTCTTGCGTTTTTTCGTGCGTTTTTTCTTGCGTTTTTTCGCGCGTTTTTTCGTGCGTTTTTGCGTTTTTTCTTCTGTTTTTGCGTTTTTTTTTCGTGCGTTTTTGCGTTTTTTCGTGCGTTTTTTCTTGCGTTTTTTCGCGCGTTTTTTCGTGCGTTTTTGCGTTTTTTCTTCTGTTTTTGCGTTTTTTTTTCGTGCGTTTTTGCGTTTTTCGTACGATTTTTCGTACGTTTTTTCGTACGTTTTTTAGTACGTATTTTCATGCGTTTTTCGTACGATTTTTCTGGCATTTTTTCAGGCGTTTTTCGTACGATTTTTCGGGCGTTTTTTCAGTCTCTCATACTGGTCTCAGTCTCTCATACTGGTCTCAGTCTCTCATACTGGTCTCAGTCTCTCATACTGGTCTCAGTCTCTCATACTGGTCTCAGTCTCTCATACTGGTCTCAGTCTCTCATACTGGTCTCAGTCTCTCATACTGGTCTCAGTCTCTCATACTGGTCTCTCATACTGGTCTCAGTCTCTCATACTGGTCTCAGTCTCTCATACTGGTCTCAGTCTCTCATACTGGTCTCAGTCTCTCATACTGGTCTCAGTCTCTCATACTGGTCTCAGTCCCTCATACTGGTCTCTCATACTGGTCTCAGTCTCTCATACTGGTCTCAGTCTCTCATACTGGTCTCAGTCTCTCATACTGGTCTCAGTCCCTCATACTGGTCTCTCATACTGGTCTCAGTCTCTCATACTGGTCTCAGTCTCTCATACTGGTCTCAGTCCCTCATACTGGTCTCTCATACTGGTCTCAGTCTCTCATACTGGTCTCAGTCTCTCATACTGGTCTCAGTCTCTCATACTGGTCTCAGTCTCTCATACTGGTCTCTCATACTGGTCTCAGTCTCTCATACTGGTCTCAGTCCCTCATACTGGTCTCAGTCTCTCATACTGGTCTCAGTCCCTCATACTGGTCTCTCATACTGGTCTCTCATACTGGTCTCAGTCCCTCATACTGGTCTCAGTCTCTCATACTGGTCTCAGTCTCTCATACTGGTCTCTCATACTGGTCTCAGTCTCTCATACTGGTCTCAGTCTCTCATACTGGTCTCAGTCTCTCATACTGGTCTCAGTCCCTCATACTGGTCTCTCATACTGGTCTCAGTCCCTCATACTGGTCTCTCATACTGGTCTCAGTCCCTCATACTGGTCTCAGTCTCTCATACTGGTCTCAGTCTCTCATACTGGTCTCAGTCTCTCATACTGGTCTCAGTCTCTCATACTGGTCTCAGTCTCTCATACTGGTCTCTCATACTGGTCTCAGTCTCTCATACTGGTCTCTCATACTGGTCTCTCATACTGGTCTCAGTCTCTCATACTGGTCTCTCATACTGGTCTCAGTCCCTCATACTGGTCTCAGTCTCTCATACTGGTCTCAGTCTCTCATACTGGTCTCAGTCTCTCATACTGGTCTCTCATACTGGTCTCAGTCTCTCATACTGGTCTCAGTCTCTCATACTGGTCTCAGTCTCTCATACTGGTCTCAGTCTCTCATACTGGTCTCAGTCTCTCATACTGGTCTCTCATACTGGTCTCTCATACTGGTCTCAGTCTCTCATACTGGTCTCTCATACTGGTCTCAGTCTCTCATACTGGTCTCTCATACTGGTCTCAGTCTCTCATACTGGTCTCTCATACTGGTCTCAGTCTCTCATACTGGTCTCAGTCTCTCATACTGGTCTCAGTCTCTCATACTGGTCTCTCATACTGGTCTCAGTCTCTCATACTGGTCTCTCATACTGGTCTCAGTCCCTCATACTGGTCTCAGTCTCTCATACTGGTCTCTCATACTGGTCTCAGTCTCTCATACTGGTCTCAGTCTCTCATACTGGTCTCAGTCCCTCATACTGGTCTCAGTCTCTCATACTGGTCTCAGTCTCTCATACTTCACCTTTTTTCCCCTTTTTTTCCTTCTTTTTTCCTTTTTTTCGCCTTTTTTCCCCCTTTTTTCCTTCTTTTTTTCCTTTTTTTCCGCCTTTTTTTCCTTCTTTTTTCCTTTTTTTTCGCCTTTTTTCGCCTTTTTTCCCCCTTTTTCCTTCTTTTTTTCCTTTTTTTCCGCCTTTTTTTCCTTCTTTTTTCCTTTTTTTTCGCCTTTTTTCGCCTTTTTTCCTTATTTTTTCACCTTTTTTTCGCATTTTTTTCGCCTTTTTTTCCTTCTTTTTTTCACCTTTTTTTCACATTTTTTCCCGCCATTTTTTCCCTTCTTTTCTCCTTTTTTTCACCTTTTTTTCCTTCTTTTTTCCTTTTTTTTCGCCTTTTTTTCGCCTTTTTTCCCCCTTTTTTTCCTTCTTTTTTTCCTTTTTTTCGCCTTTTTTCCCCCTTTTTTTCCTTCTTTTTTTCCTTTTTTTCGCCTTTTTTCCCCCTTTTTTTCCTTCTTTATTTCCTTTTTTCCGCCTTTTTTCCCCCTTTTTTCCTTCTTTTTTCCTTTTTTTTCGCCTTTTTTTCGCCTTTTTTTCACATTTTTTTCTGCCTTTTTTCCTTTTTTTCCGACTCAGTCTCTCATACTGGTCTCAGTCTCTCATACTGGTCTCTCATACTGGTCTCAGTCTCTCATACTGGTCTCAGTCCCTCATACTGGTCTCAGTCTCTCATACTGGTCTCTCATACTGGTCTCAGTCTCTCATACTGGTCTCAGTCTCTCATACTGGTCTCTCATACTGGTCTCAGTCCCTCATACTGGTCTCAGTCTCTCATACTGGTCTCTCATACTGGTCTCAGTCCCTCATACTGGTCTCTCATACTGGTCTCAGTCCCTCATACTGGTCTCTCATACTGGTCTCAGTCCCTCATACTGGTCTCAGTCTCTCATACTGGTCTCTCATACTGGTCTCAGTCCCTCATACTGGTCTCAGTCTCTCATACTGGTCTCAGTCTCTCATACTGGTCTCAGTCTCTCATACTGGTCTCAGTCTCTCATACTGGTCTCAGTCTCTCATACTGGTCTCAGTCCCTCATACTGGTCTCAGTCTCTCATACTGGTCTCAGTCTCTCATACTGGTCTCAGTCTCTCATACTGGTCTCAGTCTCTCATACTGGTCTCAGTCTCTCATACTGGTCTCAGTCTCTCATACTGGTCTCTCATACTGGTCTCTCATACTGGTCTCTCATACTGGTCTCAGTCTCTCATACTGGTCTCTCATACTGGTCTCAGTCTCTCATACTGGTCTCAGTCTCTCATACTGGTCTCTCATACTGGTCTCAGTCTCTCATACTGGTCTCAGTCTCTCATACTGGTCTCTCATACTGGTCTCAGTCTCTCATACTGGTCTCAGTCTCTCATACTGGTCCCTCATACTGGTCTCAGTCTCTCATACTGGTCTCAGTCTCTCATACTGGTCTCAGTCTCTCATACTGGTCTCAGTCTCTCATACTGGTCTCAGTCTCTCATACTGGTCTCAGTCTCTCATACTGGTCTCAGTCTCTCATACTGGTCTCCTCAGATGAACCAGGTTGTGATCTGAGCGCCCCAGCGGGGGCAGGGGGAGGTGAAGGTGAAGAGGTTTATGCGTCCTTGGTATTCACATATTCGGTACATTAAGTCCAGTGTTCTATTGTCTTTGGTGTGGCAATTAACATATTGTGTGAAAAAGGAATAAATAAATGATAGATAGATAGATAGATAGATAGATAGATAGATAGATAGATAGATAGATAGATAGATAGATAGATAGATAGATAGATAGATAGATAGATAGATAGATAGATAGATAGATAGATAGATAGAATGAATGAATGAATGAATGAATGAATGAATGAATGAATGAATAAATACATACATACATACATACATGAATGCATAAATACATAAATGAATGAATAAATACATAAATGAATGAATGAATGAATGAATGAATGAATAAATAAATAAATAAATAAATAAATAAATAAATAAATAAATAAATAAATAAATAAATAAATAAATAAATAAATAAATAAATAAATTAATTAATTAATTAATTAATTAATTAATTAATTAATTAATTAATTAATAAATTAATTAATTAATTAATTAATTAATTTATTAATTTATTAATAAATTAATTAATAAATAAATAAATTAATTAATAAATTAATTAATAAATAAATAAATAAATGAATGAATGTTAATTAATGACTGTGTTATATTTTAATGAATTACTGTGTTATATTTTAATTAATGAATTACTGTGTTGTATTTTAATGAATTACTGTGTTATATTTTAATTAATTAATTACTGTGTTATATTTTATTTAATGAATTACTGTGTTGTATTTTAATGAATTACTGTGTTATATTTTAATGAATTACTGTGTTATATTTTAATGAATTACTGTGTTATATTTTAATTAATTACTGTTATATTTTAATTAATTAATTAATTACTGTGTTATATTTTAATGAATTACTGTGTTATATTTTAATTAATTACTTTGTTATATTTTAATGAATTACTAAGTTATATTTTAATTGATTACTGTGTTATATTTTAATGAATTACTGTGTTATATTTTTATTAATGACTGTGTTACATTTTAATTAATTAGCGTGTTATATTTTAATTAATTACTTGTTATATTTTAATTAATGACTGTGTTATATTTTAATGAATTACTGTGTTATATTTTAATTAATTACTGTGTAATATTTTAATTAATTACTGTGTTATACTTTGCAGTAAACACAGACCAGTTGATTATAGTCTTATTAAGTACAGATCCTTTCAGTCCAACAGACTGAACCACAAACTGTAGAAGTGAGTGTTCTGATGTCCAGGGACAGAGATACTCGCTGCATGAACTGCAGAACTGTCAGCTTCTTAAGGTGGACAGACTTTTAGACCGGAAAGATTTAGTGGGGTGTCGTCTGCATAAAAGGACATTCATCATTTATTACATACATTCTCTGCTCAGCAAGACTTTAATCTGCAGCCGTGCAGCGATCATTGAATGATTCATCTGGAACACAAGTTCAAAAAGTTGAAATGTCGAAAAAAAAGTCCAAACGTCGAGATTAAAAAGGAAAGGAAAAAGGAAGAAAAAAAGAGAAAAAAAGGAAAAAAAGAAGAAGAAAAAGAAAAAAAAAGAAGAAAAAAATAGAAAAAAGGAAAAAAAGAGAAAAAAAGAGAAAAAAAGAAGAAAAAAAAGGTCAAACATGTTTGAAAAAGCTCCAGGAGCCACTAGGGCGGCGCTAAAGAGCCGCGAGTTGCTGATCCCTGGGCTATAATTAACAATAAAATCATTATTTAACGAGGAAAACAAAGGGCTATGAATCTAAGCTAGGATATAAGTAAACAAAAAATCACTCTTTTTTTATATATATTTTATTTTTATATTTTCAATCACAAAAAGAGAGCTATACTGTACATAGAACACAAAACCCCCACAACTCAACTTCCAAAAATAAATAAGTCTGTTAAAGTCCAAACACACACAAACATATTTCCTATTTCCTAGTGCTATAATCACGCCAAATATTCTAACCACAAATTCTACCAGATAGTACTACTATATCTGTCACATCAATGACTCTGAAATAATAATTAAATAGTTAAATAGTATTCCTAATCCTTACTTCATGATGAACAGGACTGATCAAAAAAAAAGAAAAAAAGTAGGAAACACTTAATGTTATTGTTTTCTTATCCTAAGTTGGGGCTGGTCCGTTAAAGAACCAAAATGATATCCAAAAACCCTTAAAACAAAACAGAAACAGAAAAAATCACTCTTGAACGAGGAATAGACAAAACTATGAATCTAAGGTGAAAGTAAATCCGTACAACGAATCCACTGGTTTCTCTACAGATTTACTTTATTATTATTATTAGCGCCACAGGGCTTCACTCCTCCACTGCTATTACATATTATTATATTATATTATATTATACTGATATTATATTATATATCATATATTATATTATATATTATATTAATAAAAGATTTTAATTTTATTTTAGTTGTTTTTATTCACTTAGTTGTTTTTTTTATTTTTTATTTTTATTTTTTATTATTATTAATTTATGTTATCTGTGAAAGGGGCAGATCAGATAAGATTCTTCTTCTTTCTGCTCCCTTTTCATTCATAAGTTAGGAACATTTGTATTTGTGTTTGTATTAAATTGTTTAGTTTTTTGAATGAAATAAAGAATAAAATGAAATGAATGAAATGAAAATTATATTATATTATATTATATATCATATTATATTATACTTCTATTATATTTATTATATTATATTGTATTATATTATATTATACTTCTATTATATTACATAGCGGTGGAGGAGTGAAGCCACGAGGCGTCTATTGTTATCCTGCGTGTTTATTTTATTTTTTTATTATTCATTTTCCGGACAGATTTCGGTTCGCTACTCCTAACGATTTCAGAGGAGTCATATATCAAAACGTGCGGCTCGATGGGGAATAGTGTGCTATGACTTTTTTTCGTCCGTTTTTTTGTACGTTCTTTCGTGTGTGCGTGTTTTTTTTCATGCATTTTGGACATTTTGACTTTTTTCTCAACATTTCGACTTTTCTCTCAACATTTGTTTTTTTTTTCTTGATATTTCGCCTTTTTTCTCAACATTTCAAGTTTATTCACGAAATTTCGACTTTTTTCTCAAAATTTTTATTTTTTTCTTAAAATTTCGACTAGTTTTTTTATTATTCATTTTCCGGACATTTCTCGGTTCGCTACTCCCCCTACAGATTTCAGAGGACCCAGGCGAATCATATATATATATATATATATATATATATATATATATATATATATATATATATTGGTGTTGAAATTCCCATTTTTCCCAAAGTTATTCCCAACAAACCAGCCAAAAAACCTCATTCAAAGAGGAGGTAAAAAAAAAATTCACCTTTTTTCTTAGTCACCTAACTTTCCCATACCTGCACGTGGAAATGTCATTCAAACTTCAAAACGGAGGAAAACCTCTCTTCTCTGCAAAACACCAAACAGTTTTTTCCTAAGATGTAAACTTTTCAAAATATGAGCACTCAAGCGAGGACTGGAAATCACTTTTTCGTCAAATCTAGAGTGCGGGTGTCTGTTGCTAGAGTGGCAGAAACAGTAAAAAAATAACCTGAATTTTTATTTGTAACTCGAGCTCACGGCCAAACCGTAAAAAGGAGACAAATAGATTTTGGTCAGAATGTAGACATAGGTGTTGGGATTCATAAAATGTGACTTTGACAGGCGGGGTATGCACTAAATTTAAACGGGGGGGGCTAAAGCGGCAACAATTCCTGCCTCGGTCTCCATTCACTGTAATGTAATCAAACGTTTCCTTCAAAAGAATCTCACTCTGTCTTCACACTGACCTTACTCACTCATTTTAAGGAATATCTGAATAAAATTAAGATTGTCAGAATCTGCCGGGTTCTGTGTCTCTCACGATGTTTTTGTTTTTCTGCAACGAGCTACGGTTTGATCACAAATCTGAGTTATTTGAGACCTTGTCAGAAGCCAAAATCTGGGTTTTTTCACACACACACACACACACACACACACAGTAAATAACCATCAGTAAATGCCATAACTTGAATAGTTTGACATAAAGAGTCGTGGGTGGTGTCATCACACTCGGTTTTGAGTCCTTCACCTTAATTAGTGCAAATTAGCCCCGCCCCTTCTTCTGATTGGTCGATATTTGATGGTCCCTATTTTCTGCAATAACTTTTGAAAGGTTTGATATAGGGAATGTCATCAAAATCGCAATCATCCGGCAGTAGTCCCGTGGCACTTCAACATTTCCAGGGAATTTTGTTTCTAGTTAGGAAGTGCTCAGGCCCTATTGTATCTGTGGGAATTTTTTTATTTAATTTTTCTTCTTTCTTTCTTCCGACTAAATTAGGGTCTTTTTTCCCCCTAAACTTAAACAAAAGTCTCTTGGCGTCATGCCCGAAACCGAACAGGAAGTCGGCCATTTTGAATTAATCGTGTCACTTTGGCGCAATTTATGCCATTCCTTCGGCAGTTAATTCAGCCCGAACCGTAACGTGCACCCAAGTGTGTTATACATCAAAATGTGCGTCTCCATCCTCCAACACCATGCATTACTTTTCTCAGTCAAAAGCGTTACCGTGGCGACGCTAGACGCCAAAAAGTGCGCCCACCCTTCATCTGGTTCATTATTGATAGTTTCTACTTTCTACCGTAACTTTTGAATGGTTTGATACAGAAAGTCGTGGGTGTTTCATCCGCTAAATGTCCAGTTCTGAAGAATCTACATCAAGTCATACAAGCTTCCACTGCAGCCTGAACCTGCACCAGGGTGGAGGAACGTTCATCGCTGCTGCAGCTTTAATTTTACTAACTATTTCCTCTGCTGGCGAAGCTGCGTCTGGTTCTTCCTCCGGTTCCAGCGGCAGGTCAGGATGTCCCTGAACGTGGAGCGGAAGGTCTTGTTGCAGAGAGCGTAGCACATGGGGTTGACGGTGCTGTTGACGTAGCACAGCCAGTAGCCTAGCGCCCACAGCGTCTCGGGGACGCAGTCGCGGCAGAAAGTGTTGACCAGAACCATGATGTTGTACGGCAGCCACGTCATCACGAACGCCAGCAGGATCGCGCTCAGCGTCTGCGCCGCCTTCTTGTCGTTGGACTTCTTCTCGTTCTTGGACGAGTTTTTGGCGTCTTTAGCCGTCGCGGCGGCTAACGGCGGCGGCTGGTCGCAGCCGGACGCGTCGCTGTTCATTCCTCTTTTAACCAGCGACGCTTTACCTTTCCTTTTCAGCTTTAGCCAAGACTTCTTATGAGCTAAAGACAAGATACAAGAAATAATGAATTGAATTGAAGAAGGAAATATTGTAAATAAATATAAAGCACTATAACTATAAAAACGATAAAGTATATTATCAAAGACATTCTAGAATGTGGTTGTTACCATGGTAACAACGGCAGGAAGTGCTGCTGTTACCATGGTAACAACTCCGTGTGTCTCTGAGTAGTACGTCCCAATTAGTGCATAAACACTACTGATATTTACTCAAAAGTGTGCCAAACTCAAGTATACTTTTTGAGTACACTGCAAAAAATCTTAAATCTTCATTTTTAGTAAAAAAAAATCTCATTACACTTAAAACAAGACTCATTACCAGAAAAATAACTTATTTGACAATTTTCACCTGTTTCAAGTAATTTTCACTTGAAATAAGTAGAAAAATCTGCCAGTGGAACCAGATTTTTTTACTTGTAATGAGAAGATAAATCTTGTTCCACTGGCAGATTTTTCTACTTATTTCAAGTGAAAATTTACTTGAAACAGGTAAAAATTGTCAAATAACAAGTTATTTTTCTGGCAATGACTCTTGTTTTAAGTGTAATTACATTTTTTGACTAAAAATGAGACATTTTAACTAGAAATAAGACAAATATTCCTGGGAAGATTTTGACTTTTTGCAGTGTATATACTGTTTATTGTGGCATTTCGGATGCACCAATTATGTTTTATTGCTATTATCTTTTTTGTATGTGGGAACCGGGGAGGGTGGGATATATGTGGAGTTGTTTGTCTTAAAAATATTGAAAAATCTTAAATCCTTAAAGAAAACCAACTAGTTTTGTCAGGAAAACAATAGTTTCCAACCTGTTGGAGGGTTGGATTCCCCTGCACCGTCGTTCTCTTCCTGGTTCCCTGAAACCTTCTGGTTTAGCTCGCTGCTACTGCTACTGCTACTGCAGCTGTTACCATGGTAACAGCTGCTACTGCAGCTTTGGGAGCTGGTTTGTCGAACCATGGCCGTGGAATTCCTCTGATTGGCCGACCCTTTCCCGCTCTTTTTCTCTTGATTCTGGTTCTGGTTCTGGTTTCTCGACATTTCGACTTTTTTCACCAAATTTTAACTTTTTTCTCAACATTTTGACTTTTTTCTCAAGATTGTACTTCAACGTTAATCTCGACATTTTGACTTTTTCTCGACATTTCAACTTTTTTCTCGACATTTCAACTTTTTCTCGACATTTTGACTTTTTTATCGACATTTTGACTTTTTTAGCGACATTTCGACTTTTTCCTCGAGATTTCCACTTTTTTCCCAAAGTGCATAATAAAAAAATAAATCTCCCCCCAGTTGTAACTAATATAGAAACATGCAGCATGTGTTTCTTCATTCTAATTCTGATACAATTAGGTCCAATATGGATCTAAAACATTTTGGGTTGCCGACCGCTGCTCTAGGGGAATCCACAATAATGTTATGAAAAAAAAACAACTATTTTTGTCAGGAAAACAATAGTTTCCAACCTGTTGGAGGGTTGGATTCCCCTGCACCGTCGTTCTCTTCCTGGTTCCCTGAAACCTTCTGGTTTAGCTCGCTGCTACTGCAGCTTTGGGAGCTGGTTTGTCGAACCATGGCCGTGGAATTCCTCTGATTGGCCGCACCTTTCCCGCTCTTTTTCTCCTGGTTCTGGTTCTGGTTCTGGTTTCTCGACATTTCGACTTTTTTCACCAAATTTTAACTTTTTTCTCAACATTTTGACTTTTTTCTCAAGATTGTACTTCAACGTTAATCTCAACATTTCAACTTTTTCCTCGACATTTCAACTTTTTGTCGACATTTTGACTTTTTTATTGACATTTCGACTTTTTCTCGACATTTCAACTTTTTGTCGACATTTTGACTTTTTTCTCGAAATTTCGACTTTTTTCTCGACATTTCGACTTTTTCCTCGAGATTTCCACTTTTTTCCCAAAGTGCATAATAAAAAAATAAATCTCCCCCCCAGTTGTAACTAATATAGAAACATGCAGCATGTGTTTCTTCATTCTAATTCTGATACAATTAGGTCCAATATGGCTCTAAAACATTTTGGGTTGCCGAACCCTGCTCTAGGGGAATCCGCAATAATGTTATGAAAAAAAACCAACTATTTTTGTCAGGAAAACAAAAGTTTCCAACCTGTTGGAGGGTTGGATTCCCCTGCACCGTCGTTCTCTTCCTGGTTCCCTGAAACCTTCTGGTTTAGCTCGCTGCTACTGCAGCTTTGGGAGCTGGTTTGTCGAACCATGGCCGTGGAATTCCTCTGATTGGCCGACCCTTTCCCACTCTTTTTCTCCTGGTTCTGGTTCTGGTTCTGCGTTGGGTTGGCCGCCCCCGAGCCCCTCAGGCTCTGCACGTCCTTGGCCCGTTTCTGGGTCTCCTGGTAGATCTTCCAGAACAGCACGGCCATGATGGAGACGGGCAGGTAGAAGGCGGCGATGGCGGTGCAGAAGGTGATGACGGGCTCCGACAGGAACTGGATGTAGCACTCGTTGGGCTGCACCGTCCGCTCGCCCACGATGAACTGCCAGAACAAGATGGCCGGAGCCCAGAGCACGAAGGACACGGACCAGGCCAGGCCGATCATCGTCATCGCTCGCTTGGTCGTACGCTTGGCCCGGTAGGACAACGGCCGCATCACAGAGAAATACCTGGGAGGACGAGGAGAAAGGAAGTGACAATATACATAAAAGTATGAGCATGTAGGAGAAGTCAGGGGGTAAGGGAGCCCTCCTGCCCCCATGGGACAATTTTTGCTGGATACACAATGGATTCCTGGAAACATTGGAGTCCGCTGTGTTTGGTGATTCTGTCTGTCGAGGACGTTGAAGATGCTTCATAATTGGATTTATGATAGCAGGATTTCTCTTGATCGGAGGAGGGGGATTCCTGGTCTACCGACAAACGCGTAAGTGGTCGACAGCTGTTCTGGCTCTTTCAGAGCTGCCGGACGTGGCTGAAGGATCAAGCAAGGTGATCAACACTCAGACTTTAACGCTGGGGGAGCAAAGCGTAAGCTGGATGTGATTCTTGAACAGAATCTCAGGCTGGCGGCGTCTTTGAGCTCATTGGTAAGATGGAGAAGACCTTGGAGAAGTTGGAAGCTCGGGTCTTGCAAATAATGCGGAGCTAAGCCGTTTTGGGCTTTATACGCAAGTAATACAATTTTAAATTGGATTCTGAATTTTACGGGTAACCAATGGAGCGACGCTAACACTGGAGAGACGTGGTCTCTCCTGCTGATTCCTGTCAGTACTCGTGCTGCTGCATTCTGGATCAGCTGGAGCCTATTCAGCAAATTACTTGGACATCCTGCTAACAACACATTACAGTAATCTAGTCTAGAAGATACAAACGCATGAACTAGTTTTTCTGCATCACTCTGCGAGAGGATTTTCCTAATCTTTGCAATATTACGGAGATGGAAAAACGCTATTTTACAAACCTGATTAACATATGGTTTAAATGACGTGCGTGCGTGCGTTCTTTCGTGCGTGCGTTTTTCCGTGCGTTCTTTCGTGCATTTTTGCGTGCGTGCGTTTTTACGTGCGTGCGTTCGTGTGTTTTTTTGTGCGTGCGTGCGCAAACTAAAAAATTAAAAACTAAACTAACTAACCTAAACTAGTTAAACTAAAGTAAAGTAAACTAAACTAAACTAACCTAACTAAACTAAAATAAACTAAACTAACTAAACTAAACTAACCTAACTAAACGAACTAAACTAAACTAAACTAAACAAACTAAACTAACTAACCTAAACTAACTAAACTAACCTAACTAAACTAAAATAAACTAACTAAACTAACCTAAACTAAAATAAACTAAACTAACTAAACTAAACTAACCTAAACTAAAATAAACTAAACTAAACTAAACTAAACTAACTAAACTAAACTAAACTAACTAAACTAAACTAAACTAAACTAACTAAACTAAAATAAACTAACTAAACTAAAATAAACTAAACTAACTAAACTAAACTAAACTAAACTAACCTAACTAAAATAAACTAAACTAACTAAACTAAAATAAACTAAACTAACTAAACTAAACTAACCTAACTAAACTAACTAAACTAACTAAACTAAACTAACTAAACTAAACTAACCTAACTAAACTAAAACTAAACTACTAAACTAAACTAAACTAAACTAAACTAAACTAACTAAACTAAACTAAACTAACTAAACTAAACTAAACTAAACTAAACTACTAAACTAAACTAAACTAAACTAACTAAACTAAACTAAACTAACTAAACTAACCTAAACTAACTAAACTAACCTAACTAAACTAAAATAATCTAAACTAAACTAAACTAACCTAAACTAAACTAAACTAACTAAACTAACCTAACTAAACTAACTAAACTAAACTAAACTAACCTAAACTAACTAAACTAACCTAAACTAACCTAACTAAACTAAACTAACCTAAACTAAACTAAACTAACTAAACTAACCTAACTAAACTAACTAAACTAAACTAAACTAAACTAAACTAAACTAACCTAACTAAACTAACTAAACTAACCTAACTAAACTAAACTAACCTAAACTAACTAAACTAACCTAAACTAACTAAACTAACTAAACTAAACTAACCTAAACTAACTAAACTAAACTAACTAAACTAAACTAACTAAACTAACTAAACTAACCTAAACTAACTAAACTAACTAAACTAAACTAACTAAACTAACTAAACTAACTAAACTAACTAAACTAACCTAAACTAACTAAACTAACTAAACTAACTAAACTAACCTAAACTAACTAAACTAACCTAAACTAACTAAACTAACCTAAACTAACTAAACTAACCTAAACTAACTAAACTAAACTAAACTAACTAAACTAACCTAAACTAAACTAACTAAACTAAACTAAAATAATCTAAACTAAACTAAACTAAACTAAACTAATCTAAACTAAACTAACTAAACTAAACTAAACTAACTAAACTAACTAAACTAAACTAAACTAAACTAAACTAAACTAAACTAACCTAACTAAACTAACTAAACTAACCTAACTAAACTAAACTAACCTAAACTAACTAAACTAACCTAAACTAACTAAACTAACTAAACTAAACTAACCTAAACTAACTAAACTAAACTAACTAAACTAAACTAACTAAACTAACTAAACTAACCTAAACTAACTAAACTAACTAAACTAAACTAACTAAACTAACTAAACTAACTAAACTAACTAAACTAACCTAAACTAACTAAACTAACTAAACTAACTAAACTAACCTAAACTAACTAAACTAACCTAAACTAACTAAACTAACCTAAACTAACTAAACTAACCTAAACTAACTAAACTAAACTAAACTAACTAAACTAACCTAAACTAACTAAACTAACCTAAACTAACTAAACTAACCTAAACTAACTAAACTAAACTAAACTAACCTAAACTAACTAAACTAAACTAAACTAACTAAACTAACCTAAACTAAACTAACTAAACTAAACTAAAATAATCTAAACTAAACTAAACTAAACTAACTAAACTAAACTAAACTAACCTAAACTAACTAAACTAACCTAACTAAACTAAACTAATCTAAACTAAACTAACTAAACTAAACTAAACTAAACTAACTAAACTAACCTAAACTAAACTAACTAAACTAACTAAACTAAACTAACCTAACTAAACTAACCTAACCTAAACTAAACTAAACTAAACTAACCTAACTAAACTAACCTAAACTAACCTAACTAAACTAAACTAACCTAACTAAACTAAACTAACTAAACTAAACTAAACTAACCTAAACTAACCTAAACTAAACTAAACTAAACTAACTAAACTAAACTAACCTAACTAAACTAAACTAAACTAACTAAACTAACCTAAACTAAACTAACTAAACTAACCTAAACTAAACTAACCAAACTAACCTAAACTAAACTAAACTAACTAAACTAAACTAAAATAATCTAAACTAAACTAAACTAAACTAAACTAACTAAACTAAACTAAACTAACCTAACTAAACTAAACTAACCTAAACTAAACTAACTAACCTAAACTAAACTAAACTAAACTAAACTAAACTAAACTAACCTAAACTAACTAAACTAACTAAGCTAACCTAAACTAAACTAAACTAAACTAAACTAAACTAAACTAACTAAACTAACCTAAACTAAACTAAACTAACTAAACTAACCTAAACTAAACTAAACTAAACTAAACTAACTAAACTAACCTAAACTAAACTAAACTAAACTAAACTAACTAAACTAACCTAAACTAAACTAACCTAACTAAACTAACTAAACTAAACTAACCTAACTAAACTAACTAAACTAACCTAAACTAAACTAAACTAACCTAACTAAACTAACTAAACTAACCTAAACTAAACTAAACTAAACTAACTAAACTAACCTAAACTAAACTAAACTAACCTAACTAAACTAAAATAATCTAAACTAAACTAAAGTAAACTAAACTAAACTAAACTAACTAACCTAACCTAAACTAAACTAACCTAAAATAAACTAAACTAAACTAACCTAAACTAACTAAACTAAACTAACCTGTCAAAGCTGATGACCAGCAGGTTCATGACCGACGCGTTGCTAGCCACGTAGTCGATGGTCAACCACAGGTCACACACCAGCGGCCCCAGCGCCCACTGGTCCATGATGATGTACGTCGTGTACAGATTCATGGACAACGTTCCGATCGTCAGGTCGGCGAACGCCAGGCTCAGCAGGTAGTAGTTGTTCACCGTCTTCAGAGCCTTGTTGATCCGGAACGACAGGAAAACCAGGACGTTCCCGACGACGGTGACCAGAGACAGAGACCCGGTGAAGAGGACGATGACGACGACCTGGAGGACGAAAGAGAAACGTTTCAGGACAATTCACTGCAAAAACTCCAAATCTTACCAGGAATATTTGTCTTATTTCTAGTTAAAATGTCTAATTTTTAGTCAAAAAAAATAACTTATTTGACAATTTTCACCTGTTTCAAGTACATTTTCACTTGAAATAAGTAGGAAAATCTGCCAGTGGGACAAGATTTATCTTCTCATTACAAGCAAAAAAGTCACCTGCGCGGCGAGCCCCGCCAGGCCCGGGTATCCCGCCCCACCTATCCCAGGCCGGCGAGGGAACGCGGGTGATGTGGGACCCCCTCCCGCCCCTGGTGTTGAGTGCATGTGATTAATGCCATAAAAACAGGGAGGGGGAGGGCCAAGTATCGATTTGACACCGACCCCCCCGTCCCGAACTACGTGTCCTTGTCAAATGTATTTATTAAGTGTTGAATGTGCAGTGTCTATTTTGCTGTTAAAACCGTGAGGCGGGGAGTGCCGGGCCACGCGGGACGGTGCCCCCCACGACCCGGACCCCCCGCCCTTCGCCTATGTGCGTATGAATCGTGTAGGGGGGGAAGGAGGGGGAGCGGAGGCCGAAGCCAGGAAGCAGGACCAGCAAAGCCGGCCCTGATAAGACACCCGCGTCCCCCCACCGGCCATCCAGTAGACGGGGGCCGGCCCTCCGAGCCGGGCCAGGGCCCCACCGTACCTCCAAGGGCGCCCCCGGCGCCGCCGGAGCCCCCAGACGGAGGGGGAAACGGTCCAACATCCCCCCATTCATACTGACAACATAAGACATAGACACCTGGGAATGGTGCCGCCCCGCCGCCGCGCCCGCCCGCGCACCCCCCGGTCAGGGGAGGCCTCCTTCTTCTTCTTATTTTTATTCTTATTATTATTCTAAACAATGTAATGATGTTAAGGATATTAACAACGTTTACCTGCCAGACCGTGTGTCGTCCTAACGAGTTATTATTAATAATTAATAATATTAATAACGTTTACCTGCCAGACCGTGTGTCGTCCTAACGAGTTATTATTAATAATTAATAATATTAATAACGTTTACCTGCCAGACCGTGTGTCGTCCTAATGAGTTATTATTAATAATTAATAATATTAATAATATTTACCTGCCAGACCGTGTGTCGTCCTAACGAGTTATTATTAATAATTAATAATATTAATAATATTTACCTGCCAGACCGTGTGTCGTCCTAACGGATCAAACTCCGTCGTCGGGAGAATCAACGTCCCGTTAAACGAGGAGTCGGTGAAGTTTAAACTAAAATCGTTTTTCGTCCGACCGTCCAGAAACACGGACGAATCCTCGGAAGAGTTTCCTGAAAACACGTGAAGAAAAATGTTTTAAATCGATTGAAAAACATAAATATAACAATACATATCTCTTCCTTATTCCTAGTGCAGGCTCTTAATGTTAGAATGATCTTATATTGTTTTATATTAAATATTCTGGCAGAGACAGGGAAGGATTAATTTGGTTTGTAGGTTGTTATTGTTAGTAGGGCTGGGCGGTACGGACTAAAAAAATGTATCACGACAATTTCTGGCATTTATCCTGATAACGATAAAAATGTCTTCCTTCCTTCCTTCCTTCCTTCCTTCCTTCCTTCCTTCCTTCCTTCCTTCCTTCCTTCCTTCCTTCCTTCCTTCCTTCCTTCCTTCCTTCTTTACTCCCTTCCTTCCTTCCTTCCTTCCTTCCTTCCTTCCTTCCTTCTTTACTCCCTTCCTTCCTTCCTTCCTTCCTTCCTTCCTTCCTTCCTTCCTTCCTTCCTTCCTTCCTTCCTTCCTTCTTTACTCCCTTCCTTCCTTCCTTCCTTCCTTCCTTCCTTCCTTCCTTCCTTCTTTACTCCCTTCCTTCCTTCCTTCCTTCCTTCCTTCCTTCCTTCCTTCCTTCCTTCCTTCCTTCCTTCCTTCCTTCCTTCCTTCCTTCCTTCCTTCCTTCCTTCCTTCCTTTCATCCTTCCTTCCTTCTTTACTCCCTTCCTTCCTTCCTTCCTTCCTTCCTTCCTTCCATCCTTCCTTCCTTCTTTACTCCCTTCCTTCCTTCCTTCCTTCCTTCCTTCCTTCCTTCTTTACTCCCTTCCTTCCTTCCTTCCTTCCTTCCTTCCATCCTTCCTTCCTTCCTTCCTTCCTTCCTTCCTTCCTTCCTTCCTTCTTTACTCCCTTCCTTCCTTCCTTCCTTCCTTCCTTCCTTCCTTCCTTCCTTCCTTCCTTCCTTCCTTCCTTCCATCCTTCCTTCCTTCTTTACTCCCTTCCTTCCTTCCTTCCTTCCTTCCTTCCTTCCTTCCTTCCTTCCTTCCTTCTTTACTCCCTTCCTTCCTTCCTTCCTTCCTTCCTTCCTTCCTTCCTTCCTTCCTTCCTTCCTTCCTTCCTTCCTTCCTTCCTTCTTTACTCCCTTCCTTCCTTCCTTCCTTCCTTCCTTCCTTCCTTCCTTCCTTCCTTCCTTCCTTCCTTCTTTACTCCCTTCATTCCTTCCTTCCTTCCTTCCTTCCTTCCTTCCTTCCTTCCTTCTTTACTCCCTTCATTCCTTCCTTCCTTCCTTCCTTCCTTCCTTCCTTCCTTCCTTCCTTCCTTCCTTCCTTCCTTCCTTCCATCCTTCCTTCCTTCTTTACTCCCTTCATTCCTTCCTTCCTTCCTTCCTTCCTTCCTTCCTTCTTTACTCCCTTCCTTCCTTCCTTCCTTCCTTCCTTCCTTCCTTCCTTCCTTCCTTCCTTCCTTCCTTCCTTCCTTCCTTCCTTCCTTCCTTCCATCCTTCCTTCCTTCTTTACTCCCTTCCTTCCTTCCTTCCTTCTTTACTCCCTTCCTTCCTTCCTTCCTTCCTTCCTTCCTTCCTTCCTTCCTTCCTTCCTTCCTTCCTTCCTTCCTTCCTTCCTTCCTTCCATCCTTCCTTCCTTCTTTACTCCCTTCCTTCCTTCCTTCCTTCTTTACTCCCTTCCTTCCTTCCTTCCTTCCTTCCTTCCTTCCTTCCTTCCTTCCTTCCTTCCTTCCTTCCTTCCTTCCTTCCATCCTTCCTTCCTTCTTTACTCCCTTCCTTCCTTCCTTCCTTCCTTCCTTCCTTCCTTCCTTCCTTCCTTCCTTCCTTCCTTCCTTCCTTCCTTCCTTCTTTACTCCCTTCCTTCCTTCCTTCCTTCCTTCCTTCCTTCCTTCCTTCCTTCCTTCCTTCCTTCCTTCCTTCCTTCCTTCCTTTACCATTGCGGTAAATCGTGAACGTAAAATATCGCCCATTCCTAATTGTTATTATTTTTTCATAATGTTTAATTTTTTTTTAACATTTTCTACACCCTGTACATGCTCTGATTATATATATATATATATATATATATATATATATATATATATATATATATATATATATATATATATATATATATACATATATATATATATATATATATATGTATATATATATATATATATATATATATATATATATATGTACATGCTCTGATCAACACGCCCACGCTTATTCAAAATCTCTGTAATTAGCATTCAGCATTTACACCTTTGTTACACTGAGAAAACTTCAATAAAAAAGATCTTGAATTAATAAAAACCTACATATAATTAAAAAAAAAGAAACAAAAGCTTTGTCCATATATGTGTATATATATATTTATGTATATATATATATATATATATATATATATATATATATATATATATAATTGTTCTGGTATATCATTTATTATTTATAATGCTCAGGTATAATATTGTAATGAAGTGCTGTAATATTTTTTTAATGTAATAACTATATTGTTTTGATAAAGTAAAGCTTGCTGATATATTTTAATTTTTTTATTTTTCTACGTTGTATTAGAGTAAAATTGAAATAGAAACAAGGTTAGAACCTCATACGTTTTTACTCCCTTCCCCTTTCGGGCTTGAAGGTTTATTTCTTTTTCTGATGTTTTGTGTAATATATGTAATATAATAGTTTTTTGTTTCTATAATTATTTTATAATTGAAATAAAGATGTCAGTATCGTACCCATGACGACGGCGTCGCTGCTCCGGGTTCCCGTAAAGAGACGGCAGAACGTTGAAGATCCGAATTGATCGACTGATGATGATCAATGTTTCTCTGCAGGATAGAAAGATCATTTTTAGTTTCTAGAATGAAGGATGAGCATTTTAAGCTTGACTTACTAAAGAAAAAGATCCTTATACTGTTTCTGTTGGGATGTGACACTTGTGACCACCAGGGGGCGACATTCACCCACAGCTGTGGTGGTTTTATTGTGATTTTCTGGAATTACAAAAACAAAACTGTCATCCATTCTGGATTCATTACAAATCAACTGAAATATTACAAGCCTTTTATTATTTTAATATTGCTGATCATGGCTTACAGTTTAAGAAAACCCAAATATCCTATCTCAAAAAATCTTAATCTTAAACTGTAAATGAATTTGTAATGAATCCAGAATGGATGACATTTTTGTTTTTTTAATTGCATTGAAGAAAATAAAGGACTTTATCACAATATTCTGTATATATATATATATATATATATATATATATATATATATATATATATATGTATATATATATATATATATATATATATATATATATATATATATATATATTTTTTTTTTCTCTTCTTCTTTTTATTTTCATTTATTTATTATTGATTAGTATCGTTTGGTTTTGTTTTCACTGCTGTTTCATGTTCGAAATAACATTTCAATTCAATTCATTTCAATTCAAACATGCTGTTCTTCTAAAAATGAGAGCAGTTTTAAAGAAAAACTCGATAAAACTGGAAAATGTTCTTCCATTAATTCAGAATAATCTTGCCTGGTTTAGAAACTCTGTCTGAACTATATTTATATATTTATATATTTATACACAGTCTAGTATAGAAACTGTCTGATTTATATTTATATATTTATATATTTATACACAGTCTAGTATAGAAACTCTGTCTGAATTATATTTATATATTTATACACAGTCTAGTATAGAAACTCTGTCTGAATTATATTTATATATTTATATATTTATACACAGTCTAGTATAGAAACTCTGTCTGAATTATATTTATATATTTATACACAGTCTAGTATAGAAACTCTGAATTATATTTATATATTTATACACAGTCTAGTATAGAAACTGTCTGAATTATATTTATATATTTATATATTTATACACAGTCTAGTATAGAAACTCTTAATTATATTTATATATTTATACACAGAAACATCAGGAGATCAGGTGGTTTGGCGACCCCTGGTGGGGCCGCGGAGGAACTGCAGGGGGTCCAACAACTTAACAAGAAATAAAGGAGATTTTAATCAAAATCATTTGTGAGAGTTAAAAAAAATAAAATCCCTTTAATATCTTTTTTGGTGGAAAAAAAAAAACAAAAGAAAAAAATGAAAAAAAAAACTTTCATTTATTTTTTTTGGTGAAGAAAAAAAAAGAAAATTAAAAAACACTTTAATTTCTTTTTTGTGAAAAAAGGAAGAAAATGGAAAAAAAACGTTTAATTTCTTTTTTTGGTGAAGAAAAAAAAACCTTTTTTGGGGGGTGAAGAAAAAAAAGAAATAGGGAAAATGAAAAAAATTTTTAATTTATTTTTGGGGGGGAAGAAAAAATAGAAAGATGAAAAAACGAACCGTAATTTTACCGACATTTTAACTAGAAATAAGACAAATATTCTTGTTAAGATTTAGAGTTTTTGCAGAGCAGGTCGTTGTCACAAATATTCCATATTTCTATCCATCTCTTTTTAATATTAGTTCTTAATCTACGTCCATCTCTTTTTAATATTAGTTCTTAATTGACGTCCATCTCTTTTTAATATTAGTTCTTACTGTCGTCGTCTCAAACACAAGTTTTATTTCTTTTATTTGGAACAAATCAGTTTCTGCTTTAAAGGAAAATAAAACACTTTTCTGCTCTACTTTGTCATGGAATTATTATATATATTTATATTGAAGTATTATATTTAATATTTGTTGGTTCATAAGAGTCAGATCTATTAATTATCCTTAAAGCTTTTCTGTGATAAGAAAATAGTAGAAAAAAAGAGAAAAAAGGAACAAAAAGATAAAAAAAGAAGAAAAAAGGCAAAAAAAAAAGAGAAAAAGGAACAAAAAGATAAAAAAATAGAAAAAAGGCAAAAAAAGAAAAAAAGAAAAAGAAGGAAAAAAGGAACAAAAAGAGAAAAAAGAAGAAAAAAAGAGAAAAGGGGGAAAAAAGAAATAAAACAGTTTTCTGCTCTACTATGTCATGGAATTTTAGAGTATTATATTTAATAAAGAGATTATTTGTTGGTTCATAAGAGTCACATCTATTAATTATCCGTAAAGCTTTTCTGGAATAAGAAAATAGAGTTTGTATTAGTTTTATAGGTAAGTTAGGTAATAATAATAAGGTTAAGTAAATCCTATAAGTCACGTCTGGAACTAGGAGTGAGTTAAAAGTACAAAATCTAAAAGGATATCATTAGTTTTACATAATATAGCTGGGGTTTTAGACATTTTTGATTTTACACTATTTAAAAAGAAAAAAAGAAGAAAAAAAAACGAAAATTAAAAAAAGAAAAAAAGAAGAAAAATAGAAAAAAGAAAAATAAATAAAAAAAGGAAAACATTAAAAAAGAAGAAAAAAAAGGAAAAAAATAAATAAAATAATAATAGTCAGATCTATTAATTATCCTTAAAACTCTTTTGTGTAATAATAAAATAGGGTTTGTAATAGTTTCCTGGGTGTTTTACCGCAAACCTGCACAATAATCACGTCTGGAACTAGGAGTGAGTTAAACAAAGAAAGAAAGAAAATAAAAAAGAGAAAAAAAGGAAAAAAAAAAAAAGGAAAAAAAAGGGAAAAAATAAAATAAAATAATAATAGTCAGATCTATTAATTATCCTTAAAGATTTTCTGTAATAATAAAATAGTTTGTATTTGTTTTATAGGGAAGTAATAACTATAAGTCACGTATGAAACTATGAGTGAGTTAAACATCAAAAAGATATTAGTTTTACTTAATAAAGCTGGGGTTTTAGACATTTTTCCTTTTACACTATTTAAAAAGAAGAAAAGAAAAAAGAAAAAGAAAAAGAGAAAAAAAGGGAAAAAAATAAATAAAATAATAATAGTCAGATCTATTAATTATCCTTAAAACTCTTTTGTGTAATAATAAAATAGGGTTTGTATTTGGTGTTTTACCCCAAACCTGCACAATAATCACGTTTGGAACTAGGAGTGAGTTAAACATCAAAAATAAATACTTAGTTTTACTTCATTTATGGCTGCGTTCTGTGTGTTTATTCCTGTAAATGATAATCTGAGAGTAAAAGTTTGTACTCACCAGAGTTGACGGAGAGTCCGGAGTGTCGTTTCTGTTGAAGCTTCTCGTCTAATGAGAGGATTATTCTGCTGATTATTCATGTGAGCATTAATCTGCTCATTATTCTGCAGGTTTGTGATGGAAACTCCAGCTGCAGAACCGACTGACAGTCACATATTAACATGTTAAACTCCAGCTGCAGAACCGACTGACAGTCACATATTAACACGTTAAACTCCAGCTGCAGAACCGACTGACATATTAACATGTTAAACTCCAGCTGCAGAACTCACTGACAGTCACATATTAACATGTTAAACTCCAGCTGCAGAACCCACTGACATATTAACACGTTAAACTCCAGCTGCAGAACCCACTGACATATTAACACGTTAAACTCCAGCTGCAGAACCGACTGACAGTCACATATTAACATGTTAAACTCCAGCTGCAGAACCGACTGACAGTCACATATTAACATGTTAAACTCCAGCTGCAGAACCCACTGACATATTAACACGTTAAACTCCAGCTGCAGAACCGACTGACAGTCACATATTAACATGTTAAACTCCAGCTGCAGAACCGACTGACATATTAACATGTTAAACTCCAGCTGCAGAACCGACTGACAGTCACATATTAACATGTTAAACTCCAGCTGCAGAACCCACTGACAGTCACATATTAACATGTTAAACTCCAGCTGCAGAACCGACTGACATATTAACATGTTAAACTCCAGCTGCAGAACCGACTGACAGTCACATATTAACATGTTAAACTCCAGCTGCAGAACCGACTGACAGTCACATATTAACACGTTAAACTCCAGCTGCAGAACCGACTGACATATTAACACGTTAAACTCCAGCTGCAGAACCCACTGACATATTAACACGTTAAACTCCAGCTGCAGAACCGACTGACAGTCACATATTAACATGTTAAACTCCAGCTGCAGAACCGACTGACATATTAACACGTTAAACTCCAGCTGCAGAACCCACTGACATATTAACACGTTAAACTCCAGCTGCAGAACCGACTGACAGTCACATATTAACATGTTAAACTCCAGCTGCAGAACCCACTGACATATTAACATGTTAAACTCCAGCTGCAGAACCGACTGACATATTAACATGTTAAACTCCAGCTGCAGAACCGACTGACATATTAACACGTTAAACTCCAGCTGCAGAACCGACTGACAGTCACATATTAACACGTTAAACTCCAGCTGCAGAACCGACTGACATATTAACACGTTAAACTCCAGCTGCAGAACCGACTGACAGTCACATATTAACATGTTAAACTCCAGCTGCAGAACCGACTGACCGTCACATATTAACATGTTAAACTCCAGCTGCAGAACCGACTGACAGTCACATATTAACATGTTAAACTCCAGCTGCAGAACCGACTGACAGTCACATATTAACATGTTAAACTCCAGCTGCAGAACCGACTGACCGTCACATATTAACATGTTAAACTCCAGCTGCAGAACCGACTGACATATTAACACGTTAAACTCCAGCTGCAGAACCGACTGACAGTCACATATTAACACGTTAAACTCCAGCTGCAGAACCGACTGACAGTCACATATTAACACGTTAAACTCCAGCTGCAGAACCGACTGACATATTAACACGTTAAACTCCAGCTGCAGAACCGACTGACATATTAACACGTTAAACTCCAGCTGCAGAACCCACTGACATATTAACACGTTAAACTCCAGCTGCAGAACCGACTGACATATTAACACGTTAAACTCCAGCTGCAGAACCGACTGACATATTAACATGTTAAACTCCAGCTGCAGAACCGACTGACAGTCACATATTAACATGTTAAACTCCAGCTGCAGAACCGACTGACAGTCACATATTAACATGTTAAACTCCAGCTGCAGAACCGACTGACATATTAACATGTTAAACTCCAGCTGCAGAACCGACTGACATATTAACACGTTAAACTCCAGCTGCAGAACCCACTGACATATTAACATGTTAAACTCCAGCTGCAGAACCCACTGACATATTAACATGTTAAACTCCAGCTGCAGAACCGACTGACATATTAACATGTTAAACTCCAGCTGCAGAACCGACTGACAGTCACATATTAACACGTTAAACTCCAGCTGCAGAACCCACTGACATATTAACATGTTAAACTCCAGCTGCAGAACCCACTGACATATTAACATGTTAAACTCCAGCTGCAGAACCGACTGACATATTAACATGTTAAACTCCAGCTGCAGAACCGACTGACAGTCACATATTAACATGTTAAACTCCAGCTGCAGAACCGACTGACAGTCACATATTAACATGTTAAACTCCAGCTGCAGAACCGACTGACAGTCACATATTAACATGTTAAACTCCAGCTGCAGAACCCACTGACATATTAACACGTTAAACTCCAGCTGCAGAACCGACTGACAGTCACATATTAACACGTTAAACTCCAGCTGCAGAACCGACTGACATATTAACATGTTAAACTCCAGCTGCAGAACCGACTGAGTCACATATTAACACGTTAAACTCCAGCTGCAGAACCGACTGACATATTAACATGTTAAACTCCAGCTGCAGAACCGACTGACATATTAACACGTTAAACTCCAGCTGCAGAACCCACTGACATATTAACATGTTAAACTCCAGCTGCAGAACCCACTGACATATTAACATGTTAAACTCCAGCTGCAGAACCGACTGACATATTAACATGTTAAACTCCAGCTGCAGAACCGACTGACAGTCACATATTAACACGTTAAACTCCAGCTGCAGAACCCACTGACATATTAACATGTTAAACTCCAGCTGCAGAACCCACTGACATATTAACATGTTAAACTCCAGCTGCAGAACCGACTGACATATTAACATGTTAAACTCCAGCTGCAGAACCGACTGACAGTCACATATTAACATGTTAAACTCCAGCTGCAGAACCGACTGACAGTCACATATTAACATGTTAAACTCCAGCTGCAGAACCGACTGACAGTCACATATTAACATGTTAAACTCCAGCTGCAGAACCCACTGACATATTAACACGTTAAACTCCAGCTGCAGAACCGACTGACAGTCACATATTAACACGTTAAACTCCAGCTGCAGAACCGACTGACATATTAACATGTTAAACTCCAGCTGCAGAACCGACTGAGTCACATATTAACACGTTAAACTCCAGCTGCAGAACCGACTGACATATTAACATGTTAAACTCCAGCTGCAGAACCGACTGACATATTAACACGTTAAACTCCAGCTGCAGAACCCACTGACATATTAACATGTTAAACTCCAGCTGCAGAACCCACTGACATATTAACATGTTAAACTCCAGCTGCAGAACCGACTGACATATTAACATGTTAAACTCCAGCTGCAGAACCGACTGACAGTCACATATTAACACGTTAAACTCCAGCTGCAGAACCCACTGACATATTAACATGTTAAACTCCAGCTGCAGAACCCACTGACATATTAACATGTTAAACTCCAGCTGCAGAACCGACTGAGTCACATATTAACACGTTAAACTCCAGCTGCAGAACCGACTGACAGTCACATATTAACATGTTAAACTCCAGCTGCAGAACCCACTGACATATTAACATGTTAAACTCCAGCTGCAGAACCGACTGACAGTCACATATTAACACGTTAAACTCCAGCTGCAGAACCGACTGACAGTCACATATTAACATGTTAAACTCCAGCTGCAGAACCGACTGACATATTAACACGTTAAACTCCAGCTGCAGAACCGACTGACATATTAACACGTTAAACTCCAGCTGCAGAACCCACTGACATATTAACACGTTAAACTCCAGCTGCAGAACCGACTGACATATTAACACGTTAAACTCCAGCTGCAGAACCGACTGACATATTAACATGTTAAACTCCAGCTGCAGAACCGACTGACATATTAACACGTTAAACTCCAGCTGCAGAACCGACTGACAGTCACATATTAACACTTTATAAGAGTCAGACACAAAAACTACAGTCACATATTAACACGTTAGAAACTCACAATCTTACAGGAAGATTTGTCTTATTTCTAGTTCAAATGTCTCATTTTTAGTCAGAAAAATCTCATTACACTTAAAACAAGAATCATTACTGGAAAAAACAACAATTTTCACCTGTTTCAAGTAGATTTTCACTTGAAATAAGTAGAAAAATCTGCCAGTGGAACAAGATTTTTTTGCTTGTAATGAGAAGATAAATCTTTTTCTACTTATTTTAAGTGAAAATTTACTTGAAACAGATTTACAATTGTCAAATAAAACAATAAAACAAAATTTTGTCGACATTTCGACTTTTTTCACTAAATTTTAAGAAAAAAGTTGAAATGTCGTTGGAAAAAACAACAATTTTCACCTGTTTCAAGTAGATTTTCACTTAAAATAGTAGAAAAATCTGCCGGTGGAACAAGATTTTTTGCTTGTAATGAGAAGATAAATCTTGTTCCACTGGCAGATTTTTCTGGTAATTCCTGGTAAGATTTGAAGTTTTTGCAGTGAATTACTTTTTAAATTCAGTAACTCGATTACCAAACGATGCGTTACTCCGTTATTTCTCCGTTATTTCTCTGTTATTTCTCCGTTATTTCTCCGTTATTTCTCCGTTATTTCTCCGTTATTTCTCCGTTATTTCTCCGTTATTTCTCCGTTATTTCTCCGTTATTTCTCCGTTATTTCTCTGTTATTTCTCCGTTATTTCTCCGTTATTTGTCCGTTACTTCTCCGTTATTTCTGCAGCTACAGTGAAGCTTCTTTTCCCCGAGAAACCGGAGGAAACAGAGTTTATTCAGAAACATGACGGTCACGAGACAAAAACTCTAAATCTTACAGGAATATTTAGTCCAAAACAATCTTGTTCCACTGGCAGATTTTTCTACTTATTTTAAGTGAAAATCTACTTGAAACAGGTGAAAATTGTTGTTTTTTTCCAGTAATGAGTCTTGTTTTAAGTGGAATGAGATTTTTCTGACTAAAAATGAGACATTTTAACTAGAAATAAGACAAATATTCCTGGTAAGGCCGATCCATCGATCGTACTTGGTGAAAAAACTACTCGAGTACTGAGTAACTGTTGAGTAACGTCTGATTTATTTTTTTAACACAACCATTCAAACAGACAAAAGTACAAAATAATCATCTTCAGGCAAATTAAATCAATAAAATAATAAAATAAATTAAAATTGATACAAATTTTAAAATTGCTTAAATTAAAATAATCTTAAATTAAATTCAAATAAAAGGCAAATAAAACAGTTTTCTGCTTTAGGTCATGGAATTTTAGAGTATTATATTTAATAAAGAGATTATTTGTTGGTTCATAATAGTCAGATCTATAAATTATCCTTAAAGCTTTTCTGGAATAAGAAAAAAGAAGAAAAAAGAAGAAAAAAAGAGAAAAAAGGAAGAAAAAGATAAAAAAAAATAAGAAAAAAGGCAAAAAGAAGGAAAAAATAAACAAAAAGAGAAAAAAAGAAGAAAAAAATGGACAAAAAAAGGAAAAAAATTAAAAAGAAAAAAAGGAAAGAAAAATTAAAAAAAGAAGGAAAAAAGAAACAATAAATAAATTTAAAAAAGAGAAAAAAATTAAAAAAAATAAAGAATAAAATCATAATAGTCACATCTATTAATCCTTAAATATCCTTAAAGCTCTTCTTTTGTAATAAGAAACTAGGGTTTTTATTAGTTTTTATCAAGTACTTTGATATATAATAAAATAAATAAAATAATAACAGAATAAAAAAATAAATTAAGCACAAGTAGCACAAAATTTCCATCCTTTGTACTTTTCTTTTTTAACCAGAACTAGAACAAACATGAACTCATAGAAACTCTGTGTGTGTTTGAGTCTGTGTAAATGTGACAAAACATGTAAAAACTAACATTTAGTCTGTGCAAATGTGACAAAACATGCAAAAACTAACATTTAGTCTGTGTAAATGTGACAAAACATGCAAAAACTAACATTTAGTCTGTGTAAATGTGACAAAACATGCAAAAACTAACATTTAGTCTGTGTAAATGTGATAAAACATGCAAAAACTAACATTTAGTCTGTGTAAATGTGATAAAACATGCAAAAACTAACGTTTAGTCTGTGTAAATGTGATAAAACATGCACAAAAAAACATTTAGTCTGTGTAAATGTGATAAAACATGCAAAAACTAACATTTAGTCTGTGTAAATGTGACAAAACATGCAAAAACTAACGTTTAGTCTGTGTAAATGTGATAAAACATGCAAAAACTAACATTTAGTCTGTGTAAATGTGATAAAACATGCAAAAACTAACATTTAGTCTGTGTAAATGTGATAAAACATGCAAAAACTAACATTTAGTCTGTGTAAATGTGACAAAACATGCAAAAACTAACATTTAGTCTGTGTAAATGTGATAAAACATGCAAAAACTAACATTTAGTCTGTGTAAATGTGATAAAACATGCAAAAACTAACGTTTAGTCTGTGTAAATGTGATAAAACATGCACAAAAAAACATTTAGTCTGTGTAAATGTGATAAAACATGCAAAAACTAACATTTAGTCTGTGTAAATGTGACAAAACATGCAAAAACTAACATTTAGTCTGTGTAAATGTGACAAAACATGCAAAAACTAACATTTAGTCTGTGTAAATGTGACAAAACATGCAAAAACTAACATTTAGTCTGTGTAAATGTGACAAAACATGTAAAAACAAACATTTAGTCTGTGTAAATGTGATAAAACATGCAAAAACTAACGTTTAGTCTGTGTAAATGTGACAAAACATGCAAAAAAACTAACATTTAGTCTGTGTAAATGTGACAAAACATGCAAAAACAAACATTTAGTCTGTGTAAATGTGACAAAACATGCAAAAAAACTAACATTTAGTCTGTGTAAATGTGACAAAACATGCAAGAACTAACATTTAGTCTGTGTAAATGTGATAAAACATGCAAGAACTAACATTTAGTCTGTGTAAATGTGATAAAACATGCAAAAACTAACATTTAGTCTGTGTAAATGTGACAAAACATGCAAAAACTAACATTTAGTCTGTGTAAATGTGATAAAACATGCAAAAACTAACATTTAGTCTGTGCAAATGTGACAAAACATGCAAAAACTAACATTTAATCTGTGTAAATGTGATAAAACATGCAAAAACTAACGTTTAGTCTGTGTAAATGTGATAAAACATGCAAAAACTAACATTTAGTCTGTGTAAATGTGATAAAACATGCAAAAACTAACGTTTAGTCTGTGTAAATGTGACAAAACATGCAAAAACTAACATTTAGTCTGTGTAAATGTGATAAAACATGCAAAAACAAACATTTAGTCTGTGTAAATGTGATAAAACATGCAAAAACTAACATTTAGTCTGTGTAAATGTGACAAAACATGCAAAAACTAACATTTAGTCTGTGTAAATGTGATAAAACATGCAAAAACTAACATTTATACCAAAGAATCACCAGTGATTCATGAGATTGACGCGTACGTGGATAAAAGGATAAAAGAAAAGTAACAGCTCAACGTTCCTAATGTAGCGGAGGAAGAGGAACAGTTTCTTCTTCACAAATCTACTCAAGTAAAAGTAAAAAGTATAGTGATTCAAAACTACTCCTAAAAGTACAACATTTACCAAAACTTACTCAAGTAAATGTAACAGAGTAAAAGTAACTGGTTACTACCAACTCTGGTGACGGCCCGGTGAGGAAGGAAGGAAGGAAGGAAGGAAGGAAGGAAGGAAGGAAGGAAGGAAGGAAGGAAGGAAGGAAGGAAGGAAGGAAGGAAGGAAGGAAGGAAGGAAGGAAGGAAGGAAGGAAGGAAGGAAGGATGGATGGATGGATGGATGGATATCACCCCCGGGGGTTAGACGTCTTGTCTCTGTTTCCATTTCAGGTCCAGTTTGGTCTGGATCTCCGTCCTTGACGTTTGTTCAGCAGGACAGGGTTGTGTCGTCGTCAGTTACAATAGAATAAAATAGAACAAAACAGAACAGAATAGAATAAAATAAAATAGAATAGAATAGAATAAAATAGTATAGAATAGAATAGAATAAAATAGAATAAAATAGTATAGAATAGAATAAAATAGAATAGAATAGAATAAAATAGAATAAAATAGAATAGAATAAAATAGTATAGAATAGAATAAAATAGAATAGAATAGAATAAAATAGAATAAAATAGAATAGAATAAAATAGTATAGAATAAAATAGAATAAAATAGTATAGAATAGAATAAAATAGTATAGAATAGAATAAAATAGAATAGAATAGAATAGAATAAAATAGTATAGAATAGAATAAAATAGAATAGAATAGAATAAAATAGAATAGAATAGAATATAATAGAATAGAATAGAATAAAATAGAATAAAATAGTATAGAATAGAATAGAATAGAATAAAATAGAATAGTATAGAATAGAATAAAATAGAATAAAATAGTATAGAATAGAATAAAATAGAATAAAATAGAATAGAATAAAATAAAATAAAATAGAATAGAATAGTATAGAATAGAATAGAATAGTATAGAATAGAATAGAATAGAATAGAATAAAATAGAATAGAATAGAATAGAATAGAATAGAATAAAATAGAATAGAATAGAATAGAATAGAATAAAATAGAATAGAATAGAATAGAATAAAATAGAATAGAATAGTATAGAATAGAATAAAATAGTATAGAATAGAATAGAATAAAAAATAGAATAGTATAGAATAGTATAGAATAGAATAGAATAAAATATAATAGAATAAAATAGAATAGAATAGAATAGAATAGTATAAAATAGAATAGAATAGAATAAAATAGAATAGTATAGAATAGAATAGAATAGAATAGAATAGAATAGTATAGAATAGAATAGAATAGAATAGAATAGAATAGAATAAAAAATAGAATAGTATAGAATAGAATAGAATAGAATAGAATCAAAAATAGAATAGTATAGAATAGAATAGAATAGAATAGAATAGAATAGTATAGAATAGAATAGAATAGAATAGAATAGAATAGAATAAAAAATAGAATAGTATAGAATAGTATAGAATAGAATAGAATAGAATAAAATAGAATAGTATAGAATAGAATAGAATAGAATAGAATAGAATAGAATAAAAAATAGAATAGTATAGAATAGAATAGAATAGAATAGAATAGAATAGAATAAAAAATAGAATAGTATAGAATAGAATAGAATAGAATAGAATAGAATACTTTATTGTCAGTGTACCTGGTACAGTGAGATTTAAAGCAGCATCACTTCTCCAGTGCAAGACAAATAAGAACAATAGTGCAAACTATAAGAATATAAGAATTATAAATAATATAAAAAATATAAAAAAGGTTAAGGTGCATTTGAATAGTGAACCTGAGATTGTATTTACAGATGATCGTATATATTTACTCTTGTAGTGGATTATTGCACAGATAGTCCGGTAGAAGTATTGCTCGGTAATAACAGTAAGGAAGACATTCACATGTTGTTCAGGTTATGGCTTTGGGGAAAAAGCTATTTTTAAGTCTGTTAGGTTTTGACCTGATGACTCTGTAGCGTAGCGTAGCGTTCTGCTGGAACAGTCAAGAGGGGCCGTCCTGCAGCTCTCAGAGCTAAATAAGGACCTGTCCATCGTCCGTCTGTCCTGCAGAAGCTGCTCGACCGTATTTCATGATACGCACTCCCTTTCAGACGTCTGGAGCGGCTGCTGGTGAAACATTACAACTAGTGAGGGAAATTAAGTCAGGCTTTTAGGAGAATCGTTCACTTTGTGAAACAAGCACCACATTTTGCATGAACATTTCCTAGTACCTACTTATGCAGAAAAGCCCGTTAGCCACCTGAAAATCCAATATGGCGGCCGTTTGGTCTTATGAAAGCTAAAACAAGGTTGTCAGTGTAGAACTTGAACTGCTGAACATATTTTAATGATCTCTTTATCCAAATGCTTGTGTTTTGGCAAAACAAATTCTATGATGTCAATACAAATTAAATATGGCTTCCAGTTTTCAAGATGGTGCGCCAATTTTGACTAATATTATCTGTTTTCTGTTACAATTCGATCAGAAATTAAGGTTCTAAATTTTAACCGGATTAAAATCTAAAAAAAAAAAAAAACATTTATAAAAAATGTTTATGATGATCGCCGATCTACAAGCTCATAATGCGATGTGACACGTTGTGAGCTTGTAGATCTGCTGTTTTCACTATTTTGGGTCCCGGTCTTCAAATTTATCTTTTGGGTCAGGGTCAAAAAAGTTTGGGAACCACTGAAAGTGCTTACAGTGTCACAGTCTGGCCTGGGTGTGGGTGTGTCTAGTTCTGCTCCCTGCCTGTAAAGTGTGAACACCTGCATACAATCACTGGCAATCATGCCAGCAGTATTTAAGCCCCAGTCTCACACCAGTCTTTGCCAGATTTCCTTGTGTGTGTACTCCCATTCAGTTACCACGGTAAAACATACCATGGACAAAATCAGAGATACTATTAAATACCTGAATCCAGATCAGGTCCCTGTCATAACTGCAGATCAACCAATTGTATGGCGAAGATCAATTTGTTATGTTTGGGGGTCTCCACATAGAGATGGCTGCCTTGAGATCTCTTGGTACCCTGCTCCAGGACAGTGGGTGGAGCTCTTGTAGAGGCGGGCATGGCTTCTTCTGGAACAGCAGAGTCCTTTCTTTCTGCTTCACATGTGAAAAAAACCCGGCAAGCAAGGTGAAATTTAAAATTTAAAATGTTATTACTTGCGTATAAAGCCCAAAACAGCTTAGCTCTGCAGTATTTGCAAGACCTGATAGTGCCTTATGTTCCTGGCAGAGCTCTCCGCTCTCAGAGTGCAGGTTTACTCGTAGTTCCTAGAGTATCTAAATGTAGATTTGGAGGGCGGGCATTCTGCTATCAGACACCATTACTATGGAACCAACTTCCAATCTGGGTTAAGGAGGCTGACACCACCTCCACCTTTAAAACTTAACTTAAAACCTTTCTGTTTAGTAAAGCCTATAGTTAGTGTTTAGTAAACCTCTAGCTGGTGTTGGTAAATCTCTAGGTAGTGTAAACTCTAGTGTGTTAGAGTCAGTAGTCATAGTTGCAGCTATAGAACAAAACTATAATAGTTAGTCTCAAATATAGCTTGGTGGTAGATATGCTGCTATAGGCTTATGCTGCAGGGGGCACCGACATGATCCGCTGGGCGGTGCCTCTCACCCTTCTTCTCCTCTCCTCTTCCCTTCCTCTCTTCTCCATTACCATTTTTATTTATTATAAATATCTCATAGCTATCGTTTTTGTCGACCGTTCCTGTAGTTTCTTGTGCTGGCCCCCCTTTTTTCTCTTTTGTGCATGTTTGCAGGCCGGAGCCTCGGGAGCTGCGTGCTGGCCTGCCGTTTTGGCCTCCAGCAATTGTGATGATTAGAAAAAATGTGATACAGAAATGGGAGGGGGGGGGCTATAATTTGATGCCAAAACAATCAAAATCTAATTATATAATCACAATCCAGGTCAAAAACCATATAAACTGTCTTTTGCCTGCAGCCATTTTGGAAAATGGCAGCCATATTGTTGTTTTATTTGCATTGCTAATGGAGGAGGGGGTGGGGGGTCCCAAGATTATAGTCTGATGTCAGAATAATCAAAATTGGATTTTCCAATCACATTCCAGGTCAAAAAACATATAAAGACGGCTTTTGTGGCAACCATTTTGGAAAACGGCAGCCATATTGTTTTTTTTGCGTGGCTAACGGGCTTTTTTGAAAAAGTAGAACTAGAACAAACTTTGTGCAAAATGTGGCGCTTGTCTCACAAAGTGAACGATCGTTTCACTAATGTGCCTGGCTAAACACAACTAGAAACTATACTGGAACATACATTTTTTTAATGTAATTTTTCATTACATATTACTACATATACATAGAATAGAATAGAATACACTTTATTGTCATTGTGCTCAGGTTACAACGACATTGGTTAGGATGTTCCCACCAAAGTGAAAAGGAAACAAAAATAAGAGGAATAAATAAATATGAAAAGCACAGTATAAAAACATAAAAGCAATAAAAACAATGTCTGGTAAAGTGAAACAAACTGTGATGCAAACATCAGTCTCATTCAGAAAAAACACCTGTTCTGTTCTGTTATGCTATGCTATGCTATGCTATGTTATGTTATGCTATGTTATGCTATGCTATGTATTGTTATGTTATGCTAGGCTATGTTATGTTATGCTATGTATTGTTATGCTATGCTATGCTAGGCTATGTTATATTATGCTATGCTATGCTATGTTATGCTATGCTAGGCTATGTTATGTTCTGTTATGCTATGCTATGTTATGTTATGCTATGTTATGTATTTTTATGCTATGTTATGTTGTGCTATGCTATGTTATGCTATGCTATGCTATGTTATGTTATGCTATGTTATGTTATGCTATGCTATGCTATGCTATGTTATGCTATGTTATGTTATGCTATGCTATGTTATGCTATGTTGTTATGCTATGTTATGCTATGCTATGTTATGTTATGCTATGTTATGCTATGTTATGCTATGCTATGTTATGCTGTTATGTTATGCTATGCTATGTTATGCTATGTTATGTTATGCTTTGCTATGTTATGTTATGCTATGTTATGCTATGCTATGTTATGTTATGTTATGTTCTGATCTGGGGTTTATTCCAAGAAGGAGGTTTACTGGCTAAACTGGGTATGTTAACTCAGGGTAAATGGTAAACCTGCATGGGATTTCCGTTCCAAAATGGTCAGGTTAAGTAATTTACCATGGTAACATAGGCTCTGAACCTAACCTGGTAGGGGGGAGGTTTTATGCCGGTTTTGTACAGGTTTTGTTCAGATAACCCAGTTATG
Source organism: Cololabis saira (assembly GCF_033807715.1). NCBI lineage: Eukaryota > Metazoa > Chordata > Actinopteri > Beloniformes > Belonidae > Cololabis > Cololabis saira. The sequence goes on along the minus strand of NC_084605.1, from coordinate 1,290,091 downwards.
TTCGGGTATTTAAGCTCAAGTTCAGGAGGGCTGCTGATTGTTACACATAAGCCCAAATTGTCCGTGTAATTCACCGTGAGAGGGTGATAAGACCACGATATGACATTTTATCTTTCCCCGATGAGTATTTGCGAGAGCGCTACCGTTTTTCAGCAGAATCCCTGATTTATTTGAGTAACCTTCTCCATCCATACACTGTAAACTCTAATAAGTTCACAGAACTCAAAAAGTTTTTGTAACCGATTACCCAAAAATATTTTAGTGATATTTTTAAATGTTTTAAGTTTATATAAAATAAAAATTACACTTACAGTTGCCTTAAATTATCTTAATATTATCTTTAAAAGAAGTAATATTCCACAACTTATAGTCTGTGGGAAATATACTCAAAATTAATTCTAAAATCAAATACTGATGCCAGCCCACTACACATATAATCAGCTAATAATGTTAGAAAAAATGAAAGCGACACCACTGTTACAATTCAACCATTTTTAACGTTTAACGTTTGCAATGTATAAATTGCAAACATTGCAAAGTGTGCCTTGCGCTAAAACGCTTCATGCACAACTTTATTTGTTTTCCTGGCCACAAACCTACGAGGGTCATTAACACCTTGTCCTAACTGCATGCGAGCGTCCGACTGTCGCGTCGCACTGCGTGGCATCGGACGCGCTCTGTCCTGAAACACTGAACGCGTTATCGGCCCCACGTTCTACCACGTTCTTTTGATTGACAGCTGAGACTCGCCTTTTAAAAGGCTGATTTATGGTTCCGCGTTACACCAACGCAGACCCTACGGTGTAGGGTACGCGGCGCACTCACCAAATGGTGCGTGCGCCGCGTACCCTACGCCGTAGACTACGCCGTCGATTTTACGCGGAACCATAAATCAGCCTTTATTCACCGCACCACCCGCCCGTGCGCTCCTGAAAGAAACTCCTAAAATTACTCCTAAAAGAGTAAAGAGACAAGTAAAAGATGGTGGTTACCTATGCTGCTATAGGCCTATGCTGCAGGGGGGCACCGACATGATCCGCTGGGCGGTGCCTCTCACCCTTTTTTTTCCCTGCCTCTCTTCTCCATTACCATTTTTTTTTTTTTATTTATTATAAATATCTCATAGCTATCATTTTTGTCCATCGTTCCTGTAGTTTCTTGTGCCGGTCCCCCTTTTTTCTCTTTTGTGTATGTTTGCAGGCTGGAGCCTCAGGAGCTGCGTTCTGGCCTGTGTTCCCGGCCCCCCCCCCCATCCCCGGTCATCCCGTTGCTGCTTCCACCTGCCTACGTGGATGTCTGCTGTTGCTGCTTCCGCCTGCCTGCACCCCCCCCCACCTCTGGTCATCCCGTTGCTGCTTCCACCTGCCTGCTGTGCTGTTGCCGTCCCTGACCCACCAGTCTGGCCCTCGGCAGGAGGGTCCCCCCTGATGAGCCTGGTCCTGCTCAAGGTTTCTTCCCTCCTAAAGGGGAGTTTTTCTTGCCACTGTTTGGCTTAAGGTTTTTCTCCCACTAGGGGAGTTTTTACCTGCCATTGTTTATGTAATAACTGCTCGGGGGTTTATGTTTATGTTTATGTTCATGTTCTGGATCTCTGGAAAGCGTCTAGAGACATCTGTTGTATTAGACGCTATATAAATAAAATTGAATTGAATTGAATTGTAATCTTCCTACGTTTGTACTTTCTAAACAGAAAACAAGCTTATTATTCGGTGAACAATTAGGCCTAATAACGACGTGTGGTGACGCAATCAAACAGTGAACAGCGTGGAGTGAGCGGCGTGTGGTGTTAATGCAGCAAACATGCCAGATCATTACTTGGATGTGGGGAAAAGCAGAGGACACGAGAAATGATCCAGGCTGAGTTGGATTTGGGAAACCGCTTGATGGAGACGGTGACGGGACACAGCGCAGCAGATCGGGAGAGAGCGCAGAGAAAAGGGCCCTCTTCTCTTTTTTCTGATCAAATGCATCCGAAATAGACAAACAAGCGATCAATGATGGGGATATTCCGTTTGGCGTTTACATGACCCAATATTCAGTTTTAAAAGCAGTAACCCAGGGCTCATATTCAGGTTTTTATAAACCGGAATATGAGCAAATTCTGGTTATTCAAAGGGGTTATTGGTGTTTACATGGCCGTGTAACCGGGTTATTGATCATATTCGGGTTTTAAAAGGTTTATTGATGCTGGAAACACAGTCCGATAGTAGCAACGCTGTTTTTTCCTGGCGTCCAATCCGACGGCAGCATAAACAGCTCAAAACGCTGCTGGAAAGTCCCACGATTGCTGTCCACGTTTCCCTCCAGTTACAGTCAAAGTCTCGACCCAAACCTTCACTCCGGGTTCCAAGTGTCGTTCATGTTTCAATGAAGAGGATCTTCTTCTGAACCAAGAGCTTTTATTATTTATTATTCTCCCACGTCTCCAACACCTGACAGGAAGTGACCACTTATTCGTCTAGTCTTCCTAAATAAGATTACTGACCTGCTATAGCTCCCTCTGCTGGACGCCTGCTGTATTACAGGCGATTTATTACACAGCTCCCCCTGCTGGACGCCTGCTGTATTACAGCTGATTTATTACATATCACCTTCATAAGATTACTGACGTGCTCTATAGCTGACCTTTTTCTCAACATTTCCACTTTTTTTCTCAACATTTAAACTTTTTTTTCGAAGTGCATAATAAAAAAAAGTCGAAATGTTGAGACAAAAAGGCGAAATTTCAACTTTATTCACAAAATTTTGACTTTTTTCTCAACATTTCGACTTTTTTCTCGAAGTGCATAATGAAAAAAAAGTAGAAATTTTTGTGAAAAAAGTAGAAATTTTCGTGAAAAAAGTAGAAATTTCGCCTTTTTTCTCAACATTTCAATTTTATTCACGAAATTTTGACTTTTTTCTCAAAATTGTACTTCAACATTAATCCCGACATTTCGACTTTTTTTCTCGACATTGACTTTTTTCTCGAAGTGCGTAATGAAAAAAAAAGTCGAAATTTCGTGAATAAAGTCAATATTTCGTCTTTTTTCTCAACATTTCCACTTTTTTCTCAACATTTCAACTTTATTCATGAAATCTGCTGGACGCCTGCTGTATTACAGCTGATTTATTACACAGCTCCCTCTGCTGGACGCCTGCTGTATTACAGCTGATTTATTACACAGCTCCCCCTGCTGGACGCCTGCTGTATTACAGCTGATTTATTACATACCTCCCTCTGCTGGACGCCTGCTGTATTACAGCTGATTTATTACATACCTCCCTCTGCTGGACGCCTGCTGTATTACAGCTGATTTATTACACAGCTCCCCCTGCTGGACGCCTGCTGTATTACAGCTGATTTATTACACAGCTCCCCCTGCTGGACGCCTGCTGTATTACAGCTGATTTATTACACAGCTCCCCCTGCTGGACGCCTGCTGTATTACAGCTGATTTATTACACAGCTCCCCCTGCTGGACGCCTGCTGTATTACAGCTGATTTATTACACAGCTCCCTCTGCTGGACGCCTGCTGTATTACAGCTGATTTATTACATACCTCCCTCTGCTGGACGCCTGCTGTATTACAGCTGATTTATTACACAGCTCCCTCTGCTGGACGCCTGCTGTATTACAGCTGATTTATTACACAGCTCCCCCTGCTGGACGCCTGCTGTATTACAGCTGATTTATTACACAGCTCCCTCTGCTGGACGGCTGCTGTATTACAGCTGATTTATTACAGCGTAAACACAGCTATGGAATTGTTGTAATCGGTGAAAAATAAGACGACTTTAATTCAAATTCAAAAATACTTTATTGATCCCCAAAGGGAAATTAATTCTCAATACTCAATAAGTATTATTAAGTTGAAAAAGTACTACATTTAACAAGTTTATAGATAAATCTTTATTTTTCCACATCATGCAGATCAATCCATTTATCAGTAATTCAGTTCCCCTTTAACATATTTTTGTCTTAGAAATTCCAAAAGTCTATATATATTTATATATATATATATATTTATGATGCAATACTCTGTGGCAAACCAAACATGTCCCTTTCAAACGTAAATATGAAAAATACTTATCTATACAAGAGCCAAACTCCATCCATTGATCTTTAATCTGAAATGGGATTACAATCGTTTTAAAGACAAAAAAGATGAAGGAAAAAAAACCAAAGGCATGACGGCGTAAAAGCAAATAACTTACATCGTTTGGTTGTAAACGTGACATCTATCATGCTGTCATTCGCACATGCACTCCCACGCGCCGACTCTGCGTTTTATTCTCGCTGACTCAGCGTTTTATTCTCGCTGACTCAGCGTTTTATTCTCGCCGACTCGGCGTTTTATTCTCGCTGACTCAGCGTTTTATTCTCGCTGAGTCAGCGTTTTATTCTCGCTGACTCGGCGTTTTATTCCCGTGCCCCTGGTACCCGTTTAAAACGGAGCGGGTTCAGTTTCTCGCTTCAAAAAACCTAAAAACCGACCGTTCTGACGGTTAGCAATCTGAGAAACGCCAAAAAACACGGATCTGGATCCGTTTATCTCACAAACAGATCCGATTCTAATCCTAGAGAAACAAAAATAAGACGACGACTAAAGTGCCGGTTGAAAACAACAACGTTGCAGAACGGAGAGCTGGAAAGAAGTTGTTGTTTTAAGCGTAAAAAAAGCTTAAGTGAGAGTTTCCTGCTTATTAGCGCAGGCGTGGCCTCACAGATTAGCGTGTTAGCTCGGCGTTTATAGATCACCACGTTGGTTCTTCATCGTAGCGTTAGCGTTAGCTCGGAACAGAACGGTAACCGTTTCCTGTTCTGGAAGAAAAGTGGGCGGAGCCTCGTTTACCCCGAACCCGAACAAACGAGCCCGTTACAAACTTTACCATCGTTTCAGTCAAACCTGCTAAAACTCACAATCTTACCGGGAATATGTGTCTTATTTCTAGTTAAAATGTCTCATTTTTAGTCCAAAAATCTCATTACACTTAAAACAAGAGTCTTTAACCGAAAAATAACTGGTTATTTGACAATTTTCACCTGTTTCAAGTAAATTTTCACTTGAAATAAGTAGAAAAATCTGCCAGTGGGACAAGATTTATCTTCTTATTACAAGCAAAAAAATCTTGTTCCACTGGCAGATTTTTCTACTTATTTTAAGATCTACTTTTTTTCCAACGACATTTGGACTTTTTTTCTCTAAATTTTGAGAAAAATGTGGAGAAAAAAGTTGAAATTTTGAGAAAAAAGTCCAAATGTCGAAAAAAAAAGTCAAAATGTCGAGAAAAAAAGCCGAAATTTGAAATGTCGACAAAATTTTGTTTTATTTGACAATTTTCACCTGTTTCAAGTAAATTTACAAGATTTCAAGATTCTTTTGCTTGTAATGAGAAGATAAATCTTGTTCCACTGGCAGATTTTTCTACTTATTTTAAGTGAAAATCTACTTGAAACAGGTGAAAATTGTTGTTTTTTCCAGTGATGAGTCTTGTTTTTGACTAAAAATTAGACATTTTAACTAGAAATAAAACAAACATTCCTGGTAAGATTTGGAGTTTTTGCAGTGAATAAAATCAACAGAAAGTAAATATTCGGCTACGACGCTAAAGTGAAGCGATTGGTTTATTTTCTTAAACTTCGTGTGGCTTTTGCTCGAGCTAAAAACAAATGGTGCGTAAATAAAACTTAGATGATATAAAATACAGTTGTTAAGTGAGAATAACCAAACATGAGGCAGCTGTGGTAAAAGGAAACTTACAATCAAGTCCTAAACACGTAAATACAGTAAAGTCTCGGCAGATTCATTAATAAACATGCAATGGCTTTTTCTCTCAAACTTCTTCTCACTCCTTTATGACATTTATACAAAAACAGCAACGTTGTTATTAATGATATTGCATAAGATTATCCACCAGTTCAGTTCAGAATAAACCAGAACAGAATCCTCCACGAGTCGAATGGTCGGTACGGACGGAGGATTCTTTGGGCCAAAATTAAATAAATAAATACATCATTTTTAATTAATTAATTAAATGATTCAATCATTAATTAAAATTGGAATTAAATATGTCATTCATTAATTAAATGTCTCATTAATTAATTAAAATGGGATTGAAATATGACATTAATTAATTAATTAATTAATTAATTAATTAATTAATTAATTAATTAATTAATTAATTAATTAATTAATTAATTAATTAATTAATTAATTAATTAATTAATTAATTAATAATTAATTAATTAATTACAATTGGAATTAAATGTCATTAATTGATTAAATGTGTCATTTATTAAAATTGGAATGAAATATGTAATTCATTAATTAAAATACAATTAATTTTAAGTAAAAACATATATTTAATTATTTCAGTATTTCATCATATTTAATTCTAATTGTAATTAATTAAAGACACATTTAATTAATTAGTGATATATTTCATTCCCATTTTAATTCATTAATGATGTATTTATTTAATTTTGTACTAAAAATCCTCCGTATTTCCACGTCCATCACAGTCTCTGATCGTCTTCGTCTGATCCTTTTCCTTCAACGTTCCTCTGTATTTTTTTGCATGAGAAAGTTATTATTTCTGCAGGACGAGATGAAGGAAGAATCCGGAGCTTTAACCTTTAACGTGCCAGCGGTTAAATATCATACAACGTTTCCTATTATGTACAGAGTCTGAAAAGTGTGCTAAAGTTTAACGGAGAGGTAACTCTGCGCTGGAGGAAACGTCCCGTTGTTCCGGTCGTTACTTTTGTTCCGTAGAGTTTAAGGGACATGTTGATCCTCACGTTGGGAAGTTCTGGAGAGTAAAAGTTCTGGAGAGTAAAAGTTCTGGAGAGTAAAAGTTCTGGAGAGTAAAAGTTCTGGAGAGTAAAAGTTCTGGAGAGTAAAAGTTCTGGAGAGTAAAAGTTCTGGAGAGTAAAAGTTCTGGAGAGGGTTTGAGGTCCATGATGAGGTTAAGGTGTGAAAGAGTCCGTTTCCTCCGTGAAGATTTCAAATCAGCTGATCCGGATTTCAAATCAGCTGATCCTGATTTCAAATCAGCTGATCCTCTCCTGATTTCAGATCAGCTGATCCTGATTTCAGATCAGCTGATCCTGATCTCAGATCAGCTGATCCTGATTTCAGATCAGCTGATCCTCTCCTGATCTCAGATCAGCTGATCCTGATCTCAGATCAGCTGATCCTGATTTCAGATCAGCTGATCCTGATTTCAGATCAGCTGATCCTCTCCTGATTTCAGATCAGCTGATCCTGATTTCAGATCAGCTGATCCTGATCTCAGATCAGCTGATCCTCTCCTGATTTCAGATCAGCTGATCCTGATTTCAGATCAGCTGATCCTGATTTCAGATCAGCTGATCCTCTCCTGATTTCAGATCAGCTGATCCTGATTTCAGATCAGCTGATCCTCTCCTGATTTCAGATCAGCTGATCCTGATTTCAGATCAGCTGATCCTGATCTCAGATCAGCTGATCCTGATCTCAGATCAGCTGATCCTGATCTCAGATCAGCTGATCCTCTCCTGATCTCAGATCAGCTGATCCTGATTTCAGATCAGCTGATCCTGATTTCAGATCAGCTGATCCTGATTTCAGATCAGCTGATCCTGATTTCAGATCAGCTGATCCTGATCTCAGATCAGCTGATCCTGATCTCAGATCAGCTGATCCTCTCCTGATCTCAGATCAGCTGATCCTGATCTCAGATCAGCTGATCCTGATCTCTGATCAGCTGATCCTGATTTCAGATCAGCTGATCCTGATCTCAGATCAGCTGATCCTGATCTCAGATCAGCTGATCCTGATCTCAGATCAGCTGATCCTGATCTCAGATCAGCTGATCCTGATCTCAGATCAGCTGATCCTCTCCTGATCTCAGATCAGCTGATCCTGATTTCAGATCAGCTGATCCTGATTTCAGATCAGCTGATCCTGATTTCAGATCAGCTGATCCTGATTTCAGATCAGCTGATCCTCTCCTGATTTCAGATCAGCTGATCCTGATTTCAGATCAGCTGATCCTGATCTCAGATCAGCTGATCCTCTCCTGATCTCAGATCAGCTGATCCTGATCTCAGATCAGCTGATCCTGATCTCTGATCAGCTGATCCTGATTTCAGATCAGCTGATCCTGATCTCAGATCAGCTGATCCTGATCTCAGATCAGCTGATCCTGATCTCAGATCAGCTGATCCTGATCTCAGATCAGCTGATCCTCGTACTGTTTCCTGAAACAGTCTCCGGCGGGGAAGAATTCCCAGCAGCGTTCCTGGTACATCTTCCACACGTACGACTCCTGGAAGAGAAAAAGTCACGTTTACAGTCGTTGTTGTTCCAGCTCAGTTTCTCCTGCAGAGAATTCATTCAATCCAACATTTAACATTTAACAAAACAATTCACCCCAAACAAACTCGTAAGAGATGAACGGACGCTAGCCAGAAGTAAAAGTACAACAAAAAAGTAACTATCCAAAGAAATTCTGAAGAAGAGTCAATGGCACTACAAGCTCGATTCGGCCCGGCTAAGTTGTTTACACGGTGTAGGGTTAGTTAGGGTTTTTAAAAATGTGTGTAATGGGAAATTTTGGTATAACATATATCCTATTTTTTGTCTTGTATGCTTTAAGACTGACTGATGCACAAATCCTGTTTTGTTGTTGTTATATAAAGAATAATTTAAAATCAAACTGAATATGTAAACTCCGGGCCGCTCGGTGGTGCAGTGGGTTAAGCAGCGGCTCATATACTGAGGCTACAGTCCTCCTGCAGCGGTCGCGGGTTCGAATCCAGCCCGCGCACCTTTGCTGCGTGTCTTCCCCGTTCTCTCTCTCTACCCCTTTCCAGTCTGCATCTCAATAAAGGGCCACTAGAGCCCAAAAAAACCTTTAAAAGAAAAAAAAGAAAAAGAATATGTAAACTCCATGTGCTGTTAACTAAATGTTTCTGTATGTAAAACTAATGTGCATTCCTCTGACTTTTTCACTGAGAGTACCATTCTGTACCAGACACAGATAAGAGAGGTGTTATGACCACCTGGCTCACGGTAGATCACAACAAGTAGGGAGACCACACAGGTAAACCATTTCAGGTATTTATTAAAAATAAGACCCTAAGGTACAAGGTAACTAAAGATAATAATGTGCAAAGTAACAAAAAACAACTAAGGGAAAAATGGTTGGCTGTTGTTGTCACAGGCAGGGAGGGAGAGAGAGTGGCAGCCCTGGAGCCCTCTCTTTAAATACCCTCCCAGGCAATCAGACCCAATCCTGTGCACCTGGATTGGACCCGACCTGAAAGGCAAAAATGAGGAAAGCACCAAGGCACCAGGAAAACAGCGCCTCCCCCACCACACAGGAGTAGGACAGCTATTCCCAATACAGAGATACATAACACCCCCCCCCTTAAAACAGAGGCCCCACACCATGGCCTCTGTAAATAAGGCTTTCAGTACTGCCTACACCAACAAAAAAAACATGACCCACTATTACCATTTACCAGTACTGGTGGTAACTAGTTTGACTATGTACACATAGAACTCATGGTCAATTGGAGGTCGGACTCCACCCTGCTGGTTCACCCCTACACACCTCCACCCACCACTGCCCAGCCACCCGCAACTCCTGGTACCGGGAGAGCATCTTTGAGGAAAGACAAGGTTAGATGGGTTATTGTGAAGAGCAACTGAAAGGGGAGGAACCGGCTCACTCCAACCCCTCGGGCGCACGTGACAACGCATCTGCTATTACGTTGTCCACACCACGTATGTGCCGGATGCTCAGGTTGTAAGGCTGTAGAAAAAGCGTCCACCTCATCAGCCGCTGGCTCGGACTCTGCAAAGAGTGAAGGAAGGTTAGGGGATTGTGGTCTTGTTGTTGCGTATGATCGTCGTCTAAAACATCATCCAATGGTCTGCACACCAGATGAAATAAAGGTAGTCCAACATAGACTGGTGTATGATCATCCAAGAACATCAAGAACCTGAACTGGTTCCTTCTGCTGGGCAGTTCAGACAAAATACCAGGTCGGAACCTGAACTTGTTATTTTGGCACCGGACGACAATGCGGGCACCGACGTACAGCTGCTCCACCTTGGGCCTGGTGTCGTAGGCAATGTGGTGTCCAGATACAACATACCTCCCATTTTCTTCCAAACTAACTTTGTACTTTACTTTCAACAAGTCCGGGACACACAAAGTCCGGGACACACAAAGTCCGGGACACACAAAGTCCGGGACACACAAAGTCCGGGACACACAAAGTCCGGGACACACAAAGTCCGGGACACCAAAAGTCCGGGACACCAAAAGTCCCTGTATGGCCGCCACCACTTCCGGCTTCTTCGACCGACCAGGCACAACATCAAGACTCAGTTTATAACGCTCAATAATTCGCCACAACTCCTGAACCTTTAACTGCTGTAACAACTTAATTGATGGGGCTCCCAAAAATTCCCTCACAGGATCCATTTCACCACAACTCTTATGACTACAAAAGCCCAACCAGTAACTGATAACCAGTAATCAATAGGCAACCAAGGCCACAATGTCAAACCAAATTCAAACC